>NW_024538657.1:0-57051 GCF_016647635.1 Suillus subaureus
GAAACCACAGAGGAACGCATCCGCAAGGAACTCGAACAGGACAGGAAAAATGCTGAGTGCGAGTTTTCTCGTTATGAAGGTGCAGGTCTACTACTCGAAACGGCTGAGCGCACAACAGATATAGTTCGTTTCTGGGAGGTACTACTGCCATACAATTCCTTCATTAATTAGAAATTGTTATGTAGCAAAAAGAGCACACATTCCCGCTTCTATTTCGCGTCGCTATGAATGTCCTACCTGCTCAAGCTTCATCTGTGCCTTCCGAGCGTATATTTTCATCCAGCAAAGAGACCTGCACTCTACGGCGCAGTAACCTGTCTCCGACCACACTCGAAGCACTACAAGTTCTGAAGTTCGTCTACAAGCAAGACCGCCTCGATTTTACAGCGGACCTGGTGGCTAACAGGCAAGATTACACAATATGTGGACCTGTAATCCCAAGAGCAGTTGACGAGCTGATGGTTACTGGGAATCTTCGAGAGCTCAATCAGTTGCTCGCGAATGCAAGGGAAATTGATTGTAATTAGTTCTGTCTGCTTTCTATGCTTATCTTGCGAGAAATGTGTTCAATGGATTAAGACACTACGAGAATGAGAACATGATAAGTTTCGAGTCACGAGAATAGCTAGTAACGAAAGTTCAATAGAGTGAAACAAAATTTAACGAGAGTTTTGGGTAAAACCCGCAGGGTTTTCGACCGAAACAAGTCTTGGGGCCTTTCTTAAAACGGGAAAGAGCGAGCTGAGATACCCTGAATATAAGGAGCGTGACGACGCATCTAGCATGAGCTCGACCCCGAAAAAAAGGCGTTACGCAAAACTTACGATGTTGTTACTTCATGGAAGCGCATAGCGCATGAAAGGTTCCAGCACTGGACGATCCTGCAGGTATGGCGCTAGGATTACAGCGTGTCGTCGAAGATAGTGTTGGAAATCAACCCGTCAACATAGTAGTATAGATATTTCTTTTTGTTTGGTGTCGCGTTCACTACCTTCAACGTACTTACTAAATACGGTAACTCCGCTCCAGGTACATTCGCTCGTCTCGTTTTCCCCTTCTTCCCCAGTCTGTTCATACTCGACTGGGGTAAGTCTCACTATATGATACTCACATTCCTTACTGACGTAGTACAGGACTTACGAAGTCCTTGTCTCTTTAGGTACATACTATATCAGTCTGTTCATACTCGACTGGGGACTTACGAAGTCCTTGTCTCTTTAGACGTGTGACGTCTCTTAGGTTATGAGCCCTGCTTGACGCAGGCACTGATATCGCTACCGAGACCCATCGGACACTCTCGCACATCGTGAACTCCTGAAATATACCATACCCATTGCATATCACCAAGATCAATATAACACGTGTTTTTGAACCATGACTGAAGACCCTCGAGGGCGTGTTGGAATGCTCGGACCCGCTACGTTTGACCAACCAACACATTCACCCGCAAACCTTGGAATCCCAACTATGAACAACTCACGCTTGCCCTCACGTTCGCGATCTGCCACACCTCACCGTCCAAACATCATTGATGAAAACACATCTGACGAAGATGAGACTCACTTCACACTGAAGAAGTCCATTGACCCATCAAAATTCACCCATCTCCTTCGTCTACGTCCCAAGCTCACATCTACCAACTACTCAACCTGGACAAGCACTGTATACCGTGCACTTGAGACCGTTGGGCTACACATTTATGTAGACCCAGACTTCACGCAGCCACTACACAGCTTACTCAATGAAAGACACCACCCTGTCCATTGGAGCAAAGCGAACATGTTCGTCTGCTCAGTCCTCACCTCTTGCATGACGGAGGAAGTTATGGCCCAACTAGCACACCTTCAGTATGCCTCCGAAATCTGGACAGATGCGAAACGGCTATACTCGGGTACCACAGCGACAGATTGGACACTCGTCATGGCTTCTCTTGTCACCACCAAATATAATGACGGGGAAGACATCAATGCCCATATAGCAAAGATGAAGGGCTATCGCCGTGATCTCATCCTAATGCGATGGGACATCGATGATGAGTTATTCGTGTGTTTCCTACATATATCCATGCCGGCAGCTTGGAACTATGTGTTTGCAGCTCTCCCTGACCATTACAAATCTGTCGAAGTCGAACGGCGAATCAGGGACGAGTTCGGTGTCCGTACAAGCCAATCAGGCGCATCCAGTACCACATACCAAGCCTCGCGTGGAAACAAAGGCCGAAGCAAACTCAGCCGTACACCCATACCAGGCCAACCTTTCTGCGAGAACTGCAATATCTCTGGTCATTGGACCAAAGAATGCTACTCAAAAGGTGGTGTGAAGCAAGGTCAGGGACCCCATCGTGACAAGCAGAAGTCGAAGAGAGATAGTAATAAGGGGGACGAGAAGGATGACAAATCCCACAAGGGGAAATACAAGTCAAAGTCAGGCAAGAAAGCCAACCAAGCTGTTGTGGATGAAGATGATGTCAGCGACACTGACGAAGATTCCTCAGACACTGAACACTCATCCTATATCACCAGTCCTCCCTCTCGCTCCTGTTTTGGCTGGATCCTCGATGGGGGATCAACCACTCACATATGCACCGAACGAACAGCCTTTGCTACCTTCACCCCATCAGAGGAGCATATCCAAGGGATCGTGAAAGACGGACCTGTACTCCAAGTCCTTGGACATGGATCAGTACTAGTTAATGTCTCCGTGAAGGGACGTCCTGACCGTATCGTCAAATTGACGAATGTCCGATACTGTCCCAATGCCCGTGACAACCTGATGTCAGAAAGCCGTATGGACTGAAAAGGGATGGAGATCACGAAGCGAAATGGGCGACTCACCATTAAGAAACCCAATGGCGAGATTGTGATGGAGGGAAGACTAACCAACAACCTATACGAGATCCATAGTGTCATTGCACCACCCACTGCAAGACACGATATTGCCCTCTCTACCCGTTCAGCACCCAACCTCGAATTATGGCATGCTCGCTTTGCCCATATCAGCCTCGATAACCTCCGCTACCTCACCCAACATAACCTCGTGACAGGTATGGACCTCCGAGGCAATGGTGACCTCCCACCATGCAACAGATGTGCGAAAGGGAAACACCCCCAGGCCCCCTTCCCATCTACCGCAACTCGAGCAAAGAAAACTCTTGATCGCATCCATATGGATCTCCAAGGTCCATTCGACAAATCCATTCAAGGCTATCTCTACACCCTTGCCATTGTTGATGACCATAGTCGAAAAGGGTGGAAGGAATACTTGAAGTCGAAGGACCAAGCCCCAGCCTTCATCAAGGCACTCATCAAACGACTCGAGACATACACTGAACATCATGTCAAGATAGTACGCTCCGACTGCGGGGTGAATTCATCAACTCGACACTGGGAAGTTATTTTGAGCAGAAGGGCATCACACACGAATTTTCAGCCCCTCGTACACCTCAGCAAAACGGAGTTGCAGAGCGCTTCAACCGAACCACACACGAACATGCTCTTGCAATGCTCGAAGATGCCAGCATGTCAAAATGCTTCTGGCCCGAAGCACATGAGTATGCAAGCTATGTCCGGAACTGAAGCCCAACCAAAGCACTCTCAAAAATTACCCCCAATGAAGTTTTCCATGGTCGTAAACCAGATGTATCTACCCTCCGCATTTTCGGCTCTCGCTGTCATGTCCGAGTCTCTCCCGAGTTTCGGAAGAAGCTCGAGGCTCATTCCATTGATGGTATCCTCTGTGGTTTTGAACGAGGCTCTAAAGCCTACAAGGTCTGGATTCCCTCTAAACACAAATTCATCTCGTCTCGTGATGTCATAGTCTATGAGAAAATCTTCAGCCAACTCGACGATGAACCTGTCCCTACTCCTAATATCTCCACTCCGAGTGAGGGGGTGCCAAAATCGACTACCATTGTTGACTCCCCTACTTGGACTGAGGGGGTGATGGATGGAGATGCCAATCCAACCACAAATGAGACACCAACACTCGTCAAAGAACCCCCAACACTCGCCAAAGAACCCCCAATGCTCGTCAAAGAACCCCCAATGCCTACACCAGCTACTCCACCAGCTCAACCTCGACGTTCAGAGCGTGTCACACGACCATCATGGAAGAAACAAGCAGTGGACACCCAGAAAGCCAAGTCTGAGAGGGAAAAGAATGATCAGAAGGCAAGACGAGAAACTCGAGCCCAAAGGCAACGTAAAAACGACACCGACACACCACTGGTTGAAAATACCACTGTCGGCGAGGTTGCCCAGCTCGCTTATCTCGCAGCCTATGGCCAACGAACCCCAGAACACTTTCGGGCAGCTTCTACCTGCACCAAGGCAGACCAATGGTGGAAGGCAATGCATGAGGAGATCGAGATGTTGCAGAGAAGAGGTACATGGGAGCTAGTCGAGAAGCCGAAGGATCGAAAAGTCATAGGGTGCCGATGGACATATACCCTCAAGCTTGGCCCAGATGGCGAAATCACACAGTACAAGGCACGGCTTGTCGCACAAGGATATTCACAGATCCCGGGTGTTGACTATAGTGACACATTCTCGCCAACTGTCCGACTCGACTCGCTTCGCGTGATACTGCACTTTGCAGCTTCACATGGCTGGTACCGAGGACAAGACGACATCACCGGGGCATTCCTCCACAGTAAGATTGACCACGAAATCTATATGCGACAATCCGAAGGTTTCAGCGATGGCACTGACAGAGTCGCGAAACTCTTACTTAGCCTCTATGGGATCAAACAAGGCTCGCACCTGTGGAACAAACATATGCACCGGGCACTAATCTCCCGCAACTTTGTCCGCTGTGCCTCTGACCATGCAGTGTATACCTGCCATACGAAGACAGGCATGTCAATCATAGCATGGCATGTGGACAATGCCATTACTGTCTCTAGCAGTATCGAGACACTCACGGAGACTCGTGCCGAGCTACACAAACTGTTTGAGATGAAGGAAGAAGACCCAGATTGGCTCATGGGATTCACGCTCACTGACGATCGCAAGAATCACTCTGTCGCTATCTCACAAGCCCAGTACATCAACACGATCCTCAAACGTTTTAGAATGGACGGATGCAACCCCGTACAGACGCCAGTTGATCCAAATACCATCCTATCGAAGGCAGATGGCCCTAAAACAGATGAAGAAGCTGCAGAGATGAAGAAGCTACCATACCGTGAACTCATTGGAGCAATCACTTGGATTGCAATGGTCTCGCGCCCAGATCTCGCATTCGCCAGCAGCCACCTCGGACAATTCAGTGCGAATCCAGGGCAGGCACATTGGAGAGCTGCACTGCGCATTTTACGTTACCTTGCAGGCACACACAGCTTCTGCCTCATGCTCGGGGAGAACAGCGAGAATGCAGATGTCCTCACCGGATACAGTGACTCAGACTGGGCACGAGATATTGATGACCGCCGGTCAATTTCAGGATACATCTTCACCCTTGGCGATCATGTCATATCATGGAATAGCAATAAACAAACCACCGTCGCAGCCTCGTCAACTGAGGGAGAGTACATGGCCCTCTCACATGCATCCAAACAGGCAATATGGCTGGGATATCTGTTGCATGATATCGGAATGTATGACAAAGATCCTGGCACAGAGATATTCGTCGATAACACTGGATGCATTAGCCTTGCGAAGGAAGCGCGTTTCCACGCACGCACGAAACACATTGACGTTCATTACCATTTCATCCGCGAATGCGTCGAAGATGGTACTCTCGAGCTCATACATATCCCATCAGCCGAAATGCTCGCCGACGGCCTCACGAAACCACTCGCACGTCTCGCGTTCCAGAAAATGATTGATGAGATAGGTCTGTTGCCAGATTGAGGGGGTGTGTTGGAAATCAACCCGTCAACATAGTAGTATAGATATTTCTTTTTGTTTGGTGTCGCGTTCACTACCTTCAACGTACTTACTAAATACGGTAACTCCGCTCCAGGTACATTCGCTCGTCTCGTTTTCCCCTTCTTCCCCAGTCTGTTCATACTCGACTGGGGTAAGTCTCACTATATGATACTCACATTCCTTACTGATGTAGTACAGGACTTACGAAGTCCTTGTCTCTTTAGGTACATACTATATCAGTCTGTTCATACTCGACTGGGGACTTACGAAGTCCTTGTCTCTTTAGACGTGTGACGTCTCTTAGATAGATGAGGAAAGCATCACTACTCCAGCGGCCCATGGTTTTGACTGATTCGAAAGGCATGCCTCGTAGTAGATACTCTAAAGTCCCACCAATTCTGATCCCATGCCCTTTCAATGAGTCGCCGCATAAACGATCACTTGCTGATTGTAGACACTTGAGGAACTGGGTCCTCGTCAAGGGTCATGTGCCTGCATGATGTTTCCAGCTGAAGAGTGCATCCATTGAGGACAATTTGTTGATGGCAAGGTGGTTTGTGAGTGCCACTTGAGGATTGACAACACCTGACTGTGCTGCCCAGAACACCTCTTCTCCAGCAATTGTGACTTTAGTACATGGCAGATGAAAGACTGTCACCTCAAAACCATTCCAATCTCTCTCATTCCTCATGTCACCTACTTTCACATGTACCGACGGGTCGAAGCCCCACAGTGTCGGTACTGTGAACTCTCCTGTCCTTGCGATGGTGAAGAAGGAGGTAGTGAGACATGTGTAGACCACTGCATGAAGCAGCGTGTCAAGATCTAGCATGGAGTGTAAGTCTTTGATGAGATCCACTGTGAATGGGGTTCGTTTTGGTCGAGTCGAAGTCACTGGTGCAAGCCATTTGCTACCCTCCAGTGCTAATGAGACTTGGTTGTGATTGACCAACCAGGGCTGACCATGCAGCAAATGCCATGCATGTACTGAATATAGATAGTTTTCAAGTGTTCTTCCAGAGTACATCCCCATGCAAGAAGTGATGAAGGCAAGGATGAGGAGCAAGGGAGCTGGGCACCGCTGTATCTCGGTGATGTTGCATGAATCACAAAATACATGAAAAACTAACAAACCAGAGCTGTAAGTCTCTCTCGTGCTTGGGGTGTGTGAGTGCGCAATGATGACAAGTATACAGTCTAGGTTGTCCTCTGAGATTGCAACCACAGCTCCAGTGTGATCTAAGCGTGAATGCAATACTGTGGGTACCCATAACCTTAGTCGATCCCAAGCCAGACAGTGTGGTCTCAGGACTGAAGTTGATGGGGTTAGTGTAGACTTGTAGGGACGCAGCTGTGCTACTGTGGTCATTGGAACAATTGGTGGAGTGTCGAGGAAACAGGAGGTTCTAGTCCCACCAAGCATCATGGAACTTGCAGAGTTGATTGCCCCAGTTCCAGTTGTCTGCCTCGACAACCAGCTCATCAGAGCTCAGGTTCTGATTGATGACGAGGGTGTTAAGAGGTGTGGCTGATAGGTTGGCATCGACAAGGAACTTTGAGAGGTCACCAGGAAGGATAATGGGTGGAAGGAGGAAATGATGAGGGGGAAAGATGCCTCTAGAGGGCCCATCTGCAGGGTTGTTGGCACTGGCAACATAGGACAGATGGAATGAAGTTCCCCTCCCAACTGAGTCAAGGAGTTGATGGATTTGATGGAAGATGAGGTTAGTGGCCCAATTCCTGCTGTGACTGTTCTTCCAGTCATTGACAATTCCCTGATTGTTGCAGAACATGCGATAGTGGTCAGAGGAATGTGCTTCATGGCCGTTAAGGATGGCGTGGATGAGGAGCTTGAATCCCACACATTCAGCCCATCCAATGTCTCACTGGCTGTCAAGTGTTGACCACCCTGGATGCAGGGTCCAGGCATGCCAATACCCATCGAGAGTAATTGCAACTCTGACAGACATGCTGGCATTGGAGAATGCATGAATGTCAATGAGAGAGGAGGGTTGTGTGATTGAGTGATGGACACATGATTGTGTGAGCTTGGCTCGCCACCAGTTGAGGTCGTCATTGAGGTGGCAAACAGAGTGATGTGGCATGAAAGGATGATTGGTGCAGATTCTGAGCATGGTTTCCAATGTGGTGAGGTAAGTGCGTCCTGCTGGGACCACCAGGCAGGAATGAAGTAGTTTGCCATAGAGCCATTGGACCTCGAGGAGAACATGCATGGGCTTCAATTGCCATTCTGCGATGGCTGCAGAGTACTTATTCTTCTTTGCCGACAATAATTTGACCAAAAGTTTGATGAGGTTCCAGACCAGGCCCAGGTATAACGCCATGAAGGCGAAGACTGAATCCTTGGTCAGTTCCCAAGGGACACCCAATGGTAAGGAGGTGTGATCAATGTCTGCAAAGGTGAACACAAATTCTGCATCAACATCAGCCCGCAAGGAGGATTGTGATAGGTCATGAAGCAGGAACCTACAATCTTTGGCATGGACTTTGAAGCTGTCATCCTCAAACACCTTGCCTTTGTGCCACAACTGCCCTCCCATTTGCATTTGTCCTCCAATGTCCAGGAGAGTATGTACAGCACTCCTGTGTGCATTGTAGTTGAGGAGATGTTCTCATTGAATGTGAAAAAAGATGTGGTCATCCACCCATTTGGCAAGTGGACCCAGACCCACAGCTCGTAGTAAGTCAATGCCAGCATCTGTGATGTGGCCATAGGCACCTGCAGAGGGTCCCATGCCAAAGGTGACACATGTGTCGATGCAAAAGTCTCCATCTGGGAGACAGACCACTGCAGCTGCCCATTGCGAGGCATGCAAAGGAATGGTACAATATGCTTCTGCCATGTTGCATGTGGCCACTTGGGACCCTGGTGGGAGTGATCGTATGATGGTGCAGATGGTGTCAAATGTACCCCAAGTGCATGGGAAATCATCGGAGTTAACACTTGAGTTGATTGACCTGTTGGGATAGATCGTAGAAGGGACCAGGGGGAAGGAAAAATTCTGTATGATGCAAAACTTGCCCAGCTTCCCTGGTTTGGGTATAATGGAGATGGGAGAGGACTGAAAGGGACCCAGAAGATGTAGTAGATTGTCATGTGTGAAGGGACCAATATAACATCCCATGGTAAGTTCATGGTCCAAGATAGTCTCAAAGGCAAACCGAAAGGTGATGAGCGAGGGGCTATTAGGCGGGGATTGAGTATGATGAATACTGGGGATGTTGATGTTGAAACCTGACTGAAGTCCTGCCGGTAAAGTTGGATAGATGTCGATAAGGTCATGAGCATGAAGTTGACTCTCCCATATTGCATGATTATATGGGGTGACCGGCTGGTGTCACCTGTGCTCAAGAACAAGCTTGGGCTCCATGAGATGTGGCCAAGCATCCTGAACACACATGTTTGTCGTTGTGCTGTCGACTGGGGCAGCTTCACATGTGCTGCCAGTCAATGCATAGTGGTTTGTCTGAGCCTCGCAAAAGGAGAGCTTTGTTGGAGTGAGTGGTGACAGCTGGGGCACGATGGCCATGTACGCTGTCTTGAAAACCCAATTGGTGTGCAGGTGCATGAGAGTTTCTCACTCCACTACTCTTCTTATTGGCTCCAGGAGAAGCTGAGCGACGCCAAGCTTGTGGAGACATGGACTGCCTTGAACATCTCAAACACTTGTGGGAGGGTTGTTCACCCTGCCCACTTCAAGAACTATTGCCTTGGATCTGAATCTGATGGTAAACAGCCATGAGATTAGAATGCAGGTGACCACGATCGCAAATTGATAAACGCCAATGCAACCGCAAGATTTCGAAACAGCACATGCAATAACACATAAGGCAAATGCACAAGACAGAAGGTGATGCCGATGTACAGAATTATCAATGACATTTGATAATTGTGATGAGTTAAAATAAAGAAAAACAATCAGTGATGGGTTACTTCGAAATGGCTACAAATTACATACCTGGGGGTTTGGTCTCAGGTTGTCTGAGCGGATGAGAGATGACCAATAAACTCACTCAAAGGTGCGTGCTAGGGCCATCTTGTTGATGACCGAGATGTCCCATGCTCCTTTGGCTGAAGTGATGGTGCTGCGCCATGCACAACATTGTTCTTCTTGGAACAAGAGAATGGCCTTCTGAGCCAACATATCATGGGAGTTCCAATAGTGATGAACCATGATAGCTCCCCAAAACTGTGCTAACATTAAAACTCTTTGCTGAGCCCAATCTCGATCTTCTAGCGCTACCACTATGCATGGTACTGCTTGAGAGAAATCAGCCGGTGCTAGGTTACAATCTGGAATGACTCCTGAGGCGGGTTTTGATGACACCGTGTTGATCCAGACTGTGGAACCATCCTTGCCCTTGGTAGGTACCATACTGTCATTGTCTCGGGTGCAATGATTGATCATCACATCATCAAGACTGTGATTGGTCCAATAGTATAGTTCAACATAATGACCCTTGTCCAACTTTCGCAAGGCGAACTTGGAAACTAAAGCTTCTTCATCATTGACAAGTGGATGTGGTTGCACTGGAATTGGCAAATGCTTGAAACAGTTTTTCTTTCTCTCATCTGCTCTCATTGTGGCTTCCTCAAGTTCAAGTACAGCCTTCTGCCACTCTGCTTCTTCTTTGGCTAAGCAGCGCCTCTCAGCATTCAAATGTTTGTCTTCTATGACTTGTTGATGCCATTGTAGACACAAATCTTCATTGGTCATTATCCAGATGTTGCGGAGAGTCTCTGCTGCTTGAGCTTCTGTGACATTGGCATTGACCATGCTGGTGCAGCTGACTCTATACCATTTGGTCATAAAGTCTGGGCATACTAAAAAACTTGGATCTGTCATATCCCACGATCTGGACCCACGTTCCATCATATTCCCACGCCTTCCGAGCCTACATCTGGACCACACCTCATATCCAACTCATTCCCAGATCCCCTTCCACTGTGTGCTCCACACCTCAGCAGGATCGACTACGCTCCAGATTTACCCCTGAGCTCCGGACCATCAGATCTCCACTGCTAGCCTGAACCATAACCCCCTGTCCCATCCACCCTATGTGCACTCCATCCAGCAAGACATTCGGACTTCACCTCGTCTCGGGTTCCGGACTCTATCCACCTTCTCATATCCTGGTCCTGTATCCACCTTGTCTTCCGGATCCCCAGATCTCCGGACCTCCGGATATTAACTCCGGACCTATTCCCACCCTCTGTCCGATATCCTGCGCCTATCCCCATTTAGGCATTCTCTGCCTTCCGGTTTTCAGTTACCTCTTGTTCCATCTTGCTTATTGATCCTTGTATAAGTCCTCATCTCCGAGTTCATTTACTTATGTTCCGACTTACTTACTAATGTGTTTCCACATGCTTGTACATAGCCTTGCTCCTTTGCTTACTGATCCCCTCAGATATTGTTCAGTATATAACCCCTGTAGATACTCCTGTAGTTCCTCAGTTTGAATATCAACTTAGATTTGCCCAATCCTCTCTCAGACTTTGGTCCACCTAAGTCTGTCCTACCCATCAGGCATAGGGATTGATTCCCTAGGCCGGAGCTCCACCTTTCCGGCACTTACCCTCTTTCCGGACTTAGCTCCAATCCCTGTCCCTCCAACTCTACCTTAGGGTAGTCTACCCCTGCTTGTTTCTACATCGGACTTCGTCCAATGTAGCCCCTATTCCTTCTGGACCTCCGGATGTCCTGTCCTTTGGACGTTCCACCCTCCATACCTTCGGACATCCTGTCCTCCAGACCTTCAGACCTCCTATCCTTCCATCCTGTTTCCTGTAGAAGTATTACCTTGTAGTGGGAACTCTCCTGAGCACTTCCTGTATTCCTCCAGAACTCTCCCGTGCTCCTCCGGACATTTCCCATGCTCCTCCAGAAGTCCTCTAGCACTCTCCAGCAGAGTAGCCAGCCTCCGGAAGTCCTCTGGACTTCATCGGACCATCATCAGACCTCATATGAAATGAAGGGCACATACTTGGGTAAGGGGCACAGTGTATGAGCTGAGGCCAAGCCCCTCTGAGTCAGTCTCTCTCCCCCTTGAGCAACATGGTTCTTAACAGGATCAGAACGTAACCTGTCCATGTTATATTACTGAATATTAAGCTTTCCACTTATTGCAGTCTGCTGCTACTGCTTTTAAAGGCAGAATCAACTAGAAGATTGAAACACCAGTTATGACACTGGAGGCTGGGTGATGGGGAGAAGAAAGAAGGCATGCACATTTCCTACCTGAAATGGCATAGACTACATTCTAACCATGTGCTCGTTCCTTGCACTTAGGGAGAACATGATTTGTGTAGCTACTTGCAAATAGTCATTGTTGGTGGTATGAGCGTCACTGGCTTCTCATTGGCTGGACTTTCAGTCCATATCACTCCCAAACTCATTACTAACTCGCGAATCAAATGAGGCACAATTCATTACAACTCGTAAGTGCTGAGTTGTGTCAAGTTGCTGCAATTTCCCACCTCAATTCGATTCAATTCGCCTCAGTGGCAACACTACCACCAAGTCCTTCACCAAACCAACCTAGTCCTGATGGGTCAAAACCACTGTGGCAATTATCGGACACTGTGTCCATGAAAAGATTGTCGGGAATAAGTGGGACAATGGGTACAAATTCATATTTTGAACCCCCTGAGCTGTACAACAGGTTTTTCTGTAGGTGCTCTGGCAGCTCCATGTGGATGGTGCTGCATGCCTAGCATGTGCTGAAATATAGCAGGAGGATGGGGATGATGGGGATGACATGGGGTTCATACAGAAGCACCTTTTATTTACAGGTCTGTTGCATAGGAGGATCTGCCATATATTCAATTCATATCTACACACAACTTGAGTGTGGTGTGTCTGATGGATCAAGCTAGATATTAGCTACAGCCATTTGCAGAACACTAGGCCAAATTTTTTTCACTACATACACAGTGGTATTTCAACTTCTACTCTCTGATCAGATATGTAGGGCATACTAGTTATCATTGTGAACTGGGCTCATGGGTGCAATAGGAAAAACAGCAAGAAATTCATGTCCATTGAGAAGCTCACCCAAGCACCATTGACCTTTTTTCTTGTACTGTTCCAACACCACTAAAGGCTCAGTGTGGTCAACATAAAACTTGGTGAACACAGATGTGCAGCAAGTATAACACTCAGTGATGCAGTAAGTCACTGAGGTCTACTGAGTGCTAAGCAATAGGTAAAGTTGTAAGTGAACCAAACATATGTAAACTATGGTAATGTCCAATGTTTGTCCATTATCCAACAAGATGATATAGCTCTGTTGTCACAGCTGTCTTGGAAGAGTGAACCTCTCAGTTGAGTGGCCTTTAGATAGCTAATGGGGGAAGATGCCAGAATGCCCTTTGCATGTTGACAAATGAAGTCCAATTCAATGTCCTTGATATTAGCAGCTTCATAATTTTAGTATTAACATCTGAATATAATGAGGGTGATACAGTGGCTCAAAAAACTGTCTGCATGTTTTGACATTTTTGACTATCTATGATATTGTGTGAGAACAAACAAATGGCTCAAGGACATGCTTATACCACATTGTAGTATGGCTTCAGGGCTTTCATTTGAGCCCTACACCGTGGGAATCGGTGGAGATATGGTGGAGACATAAGGCTTACAAAATCATGACTCATGCGGACAGTTTTTTGAGCACATATTAAAACTATATAAATCATCATTTATGACACCATAACAATCATGCCACCATTAAATAAATTATAAAGTGGTGTCATTATGTCATTTTAAAACCATATCTAACTATACAAACCAAAAATTTCCATATGTCATGGTTATATTCACCATGAAAGCCACCTCCCCTGCTCAAAGGGATAATATCCTCTCTCTTTCCTATTCTGGCCTCTCTGCTTGTCAAATTTCCTCTAGAACTGGAGTATCCAAGTCCACTGTGGCCAAGTTCATCAAAGAAAGTCACACAGACAAGGAAAACTTCTGTGAAGGGTGTCCATCCAAGCTCACCTCTACTGATAGGAGGGCTATTATTCAACATATCACTACAGGAAAGGCTGATAATGCTGTCCAGGTCACCTATTACATCAATTCCACCATCACATTCCCTGTCTCTTCACACACTGTGAGAAACATTCTCAAGACAGCTCATCTCAGGTCAGTAACAAGGAAGAAAAGGCTTTCCTCTCTATCACACATAAACAGAGATGACTAACCTTTGCCTTAGCCCATCAGAATTGGATTACATGGACTGGAAGCATGTTATATGATCATATAAGACCACAATAAATAGGATTGGGTCAGATGGCAAGGTATATATGTGAAAAAAGAAGGGTGCTAGTCCTCTCTGCATATGTGTGATAGAGAGGAAAGCCTTTTCTTCCTTGTTACTGACCTGAGATGAGCTGTCTTGAGAATGTTTCTCACAGTGTGTGAAGAGACAGGGAATGTGATGGTGGAATTGATGTAATAGGTGACCTGGACAGCATTATCAGCCTTTCCTGTAGTGATATGTTGAATAATAGCCCTCCTATCAGTAGAGGTGAGCTTGGATGGACACCCTTCACAGAAGTTTTCCTTGTCTGTGTGACTTTCTTTGATGAACTTGGCCACAGTGGACTTGGATACTCCAGTTCTAGAGGAAATTTGACAAGCAGAGAGGCCAGAATAGGAAAGAGAGAGGATATTATCCCTTTGAGCAGGGGAGGTGGCTTTCATGGTGAATATAACCATGACATATGGAAATTTTTGGTTTGTATAGTTAGATATGGTTTTAAAATGACATAATGACACCACTTTATAATTTATTTAATGGTGGCATGATTGTTATGGTGTCATAAATGATGATTTATATAGTTTTAATATGTGCTCAAAAAACTGTCCGCATGAGTCATGATTTTGTAAGCCTTATGTCTCCACCATATCTCCACCGATTCCCACGGTGTAGGGCTCAAATGAAAGCCCTGAAGCCATACTACAATGTGGTATAAGCATGTCCTTGAGCCATTTGTTTGTTCTCACACAATATCATAGATAGTCAAAAATGTCAAAACATGCAGACAGTTTTTTGAGCCACTGTAACTCACCAGCATATTTCACCAAAGCATTGCAAGCAGCAGGGTGAGATGAGATGAGACCAGTGATGTTAACATGGGTGAATAAGGTATGGCACTTCAGAGCTTGCAAGAGGTGGGTTGTGATGTAACACTGATGGACTGCTTCATTGATGACAAGCTGCATCACCCAGCCAACTTAACAAAATCAGAAGGTGAGCTTTGTAATAAATTGAGATAACTACCTTTATTTTCACCATAGTCCCAGACTGTGGCAAATGCATGTCCATAAAGTTGAGGATGCTCACTCTCAAGTGGGTCAATTTGGATGTAGCAGGTTACCAAAACACTACTCTCCAGGTGAGACAAACGTTGGGATCATAGTCTTGCACTGATCATCTTGACCTGTTTCCCTGTGTAAATGATTCAGCAATGGCCAATGATCAACATCTCAACTACTGACCAGCTACAGTAAATTTGGAGATTGTAGCTGCCTGTCATATTCCACAATCTGGACCCACATTCCATAATATTCCCACACCTTCCAAGCCTATGTCTGGACCCCATATCTGACTCATTCCCAGATCCCCTTCCACTGTGTGCTCCATACCTCAGCAGGATCGACTCCGCTCCAGATTTACCTCTGAGCTCCAGACCTCTGGATCCTCACTGCTGGCCTGATCCATACTACCCTATCCCATCCACCCTATGCACACTTCATCCAGCAAGACATCTGGACTTCACCTTGTCTCAGATTCTGGACTATATTCACCTCCTCATATCCTAGTCCTGTATTCACCTCATCTTCCAGATCCTCAGATCTCCAGACCTCCAGATATTAACTATAACTATCTCCAGATGTATTCCTGCCCTCTGTCTGATATCCTGTGCCTATCTCCATTTAGACATCTCTGCCTTTCCAGTTTTCGGTTACCTCTTGTTCCATCTTGCTTACTGATCCTTGTACAAGTCTTCATCTCTGAGTTCATTTAGTTATGTTCCATCTTATTTACTAATGTGTTTCCACATGCTCATACATAGCCCTGCTCCTTTGCTTACTGATCCCCTCAGATATTCTCCAGTATATAACCCCTGTAGATACTCCTGTAGTTTCCTCAGTTTGAATATCATTTTAGATCCTGTTCTCTCATCTTAGATCCTGCTCTACTTGCCCAACCCTCTCTCAGACTTTGGTCCACCTAAGTCTGTCCTATCCATCAGGCCTAGGGATTGATTCCCTAGGCTGGAGCTTTGCCTTTCTAGTACTTACCCTCTTTCTGGACTTAGGTCCAATCCCTGTCCCTCTGACTCTACCTTAGGGTAGTCTACCTCTGTTTGTTTCTACATTGGACTTCATCTGATGTAGCCCCTATTCCTTCCATACCTTTGGACATCCTATCCTCCTGTCCTTCAGACATCCTGCCCTCCATACCTTTGGATATCCTGTCCTCCTGTCCTCTGGACCTTTGGACCTCCTATCCTTCCATCCTGTTTCCTGTAAAAGTATTACCTTGCAGTGAGAACTCTCCTGAGCACTTCCTGCATTCTTCCAGAACTCTCCCACATTCCTCCAGACATTTCCCATGCTCCTCTGGAAGTCCTCTGGACTTTGTCAGACCATCATTGGACCTCATATGAAATGAAGGGCACATACTTGGGTAAGGGGCACAGCATATGAGCTGAGGCCAAGCCCTCTGAGTCAGTCTCTCTCTCCCTTGAGCAAACCAGTTCTAAACACTGCCTGATCACCCCAAATACCATAGTTAGAACTGAACAAATTGGCACACAATTTCAGTGTATCATTGGAGACTTCACTGCTCACTGTCATCTTATAGGAGAAAGAGGTTTTGGATGGAGAAGTGGGACAGGGGAGGACAAGGCCTCTTGTTGGGGGAGTTACAGGTGTTGTCATTGACTGTGACATGATTGGAGAAGATGTGCAATTAGGTAATTCATACTAACACACATATATATTATCAAGCATGGTCTGTGCACTTGGAACCTGACAGCAAGATTGACTCATAAAAAATAGCAAACATTTTTTGTCCCAATGGACAGTGTGCTGCAGGTGTATGGACATGTAAATATTATGGTGTAATACTGTGAAAAAAACTATAAGAACTGCTTGATACATGAACTTGAAGCCCATCCTCACAAGCTCATCCTCACAAGTCCATCCTCACTTACTATGTCAAGTATCTCTCTGAGTCGGTCTGGCACAGGCAATATTCACAACCCACATCACTATCCTCATCACTATCCACAGCTGCCAGCACATCATCAGCAACCTTTCATACAACATTATCTGCAAATGCTGCACATACTGCAGCACTATCTGCCACCTTTGCAGCATCAGTATTATCCACTGCACTTCATTCACACTGGCCAGCCTCCATACCAGCAGTATCTTCCAATGCAACTGGCAAGGATGCAACTGGAAGTTCTAGCTCCCAAGTACCCTCCAATGCAATTGGATCCAATCCCAGAACTGTCCCAGGCATCATCAAAAGCCCCAGTGTCATCCCAAGTATCAGCAAGACTGTGACAAAATCCTAAACCACACCCTGGAGTTTTTAGTTTTGACATTGACATTATTACAGGTGACATGAAGCATGGATTTTATGGTGAGACTGACATACCTTGGGATGACTTCAAAAGTTGTGTTCTTGCATACCTGAAGAAGTCCAGCTTGTGTATAAGTTCATAGGTGATGACAGCAAAGTTTCTCACCTAAACAATGTGGAAGTATTTGTTACAATACCCACTCTTTTTCCCATCATCATTGCAGATGCCTTATGGCTGTACTTCTAACGCTTCCTTTTCACTGTGCTGATTCCTCATGGTCTCCTTTATCTCTGACTCATACTTTGTTTTCCCATGAACCTTCCTTTCTTAGTAGTTGCTACCCTTCACCCAGCTTGGTCTGTGTATGATTCTCTTATGTATATAAAGCCTTAGTTACTGCTTGTATTTTCCTTAACTTGAATCTACTCAGTTCTCTCTAATACTTGAACTCTAGATCCTGTGGGAGTCTAGATGATTGCTCCTGAGGGAGGCATTGACTTGATAAGGCTTAGCCCTTGATTGACCTTGATCCTTGACTCCTTTATTGGAATAACACTCTATCCAAGTTTGTAACAATTTCAGTATCACTATGGATTGACTTAGTCACAAAGCATCCAATGCACATACACAAGTTGTTGCTTTAGAGGTAAAGAATGCAGCAGTAAGTGATTATCTATGTCGCATCAATTAAAAATTATTTACAGTTACTCCAAGGCCAAACAGACTACCACCAAAGTGAAGAAGAGGATATGTGAAGATGATATTCCTCCAGCAATTGATAAGGATTCCATGCAGTTCAAAGCATACAAACAGCTCAAGTGCCACATTTAATGTGAGCTTCACCATGACCATTGTTTCATAGATCACACCAGCAGCTATGATAACCATTGTCATCTCAATCATGCTGAGATGACTCTCTGGGCTAAAAAGATTGTAAGTTCCATGCCCATGCTTGCAGAAAAAAATAAAAAATACCCTTAGGCTCTTGGTCATGCAACAATTTACAACCCACCTCACTGCCTCAATTTCAACCATGGCCCAGTCAACAAAAAGCCTTGTCACTTGAGGTCAGGATTATTACCTGAAGTCCATGTCACCATACAAAATACAATGGCCAATCCTATCATAGTTTCCATGTCAAAGACTCCTAGTCCTCCACTGTTTTCATAACAGCATGACTTCGAGTCTGCAGCCCAGATCCCTAACACAATGCTGCCAGACTATCCAAAAATTGGGGTGTTGCTTGCACTGATTAATGCCAAAAGACCAGAACTGCAAATTCATGAACTTGAAACATCCCTGCTAGATGCAGGGGTGGTTTTGTTGAGCCAAGTAATGCTTTTACCAGAGGATGTGTTGAGTGTCATTGGCAATATGGGGCAAAAGCAAGCCAGAATCCTCCACAATTTCACTAAATTGATGGTTCTGCCACTCCTTGGACTCCTCAAATCCTATGAGGAGCCAGAGATAGAGGAGCCAGAAGCACCTAGCTCAGGGACTCAGGACAAAGGGAAGGAGCATACTATCGGGACTGAATATGATATGTGGCAGGAAGGAGAATCGGAGTATGGAAGTGGTGAGTATGATGAGTATGAGAGTGATGACAAGACTGAGGGAGATGGAGAATTCCTGACCTAAGCTGTTAATCAGTGATACAAACTAACCACTTAGTAAAATAGCACTGCCAGCAGTTTCAACATGCCTGCAAGGTACTTGCACAAAATCAGTAAAAAGTATGTTCTCTACACAATGTATTCACTATGCTTGTACCAGCCATGAGCCTTTTCACTTGTAACAATGCCATATACAGCTTCCCATATCAATACAGATGGATCACAGGCTGGACCCTCAGTCTCCTCAAGTATATAGTCATGGTTTGACTGAAGCCATGCCTTGATAGCTGAAAACACCTCCTCAATAGGATTTAAATCAGGTGAATAAGAAGGCAAGTACAGGAGCCACATGCCACTACAAAAAAAGAGAAATCAGTATTGTTTGAGCAGGAAATAAGGATAATGCACTGCTCTTCAACCATCTCACAAATACCTTGGACTTTGTGGATACTTTCATTGTCCATGACAAACACTGAGTTTGGCATGGGCCAGGGCTGCATTTGGTCCAATACACTAGCAACAAAATTCCTGAATTCTTCACCAGAGAACAAATGATCTAAAACCTTCAAGTGGAGGATACCGTCAAGTGACAGAGCTGGAAGAATTGAATATCTAACAAAATGTCAAGGCACTGACAAGAGAGTTTCTGAAAAAGTACCTTTTGCCACATATGAAAAATCCTGCTGCCATGTGTGCTTTCTAATAGGAACCCAAGCAAAATCACAATGTAAGGAAATCCTGTTGAAATGACACTCATCCACAAATACAAGGTGCTCTGGCCAGAAATGTTCCCCCATAAGCATCTTATAGGCAGCTTGATCATCTTTATTGCATTTGACAGAAGGACATGTAACCTAGATAGTACTGTATTGAATCATACATATCAGTAAGGACATGAGTGATAACATACCTTCTTCCATGTAAACCCTCACCTACATATCATTCTTGAAATTGTTGCAATTGAAACTTCAACACCACAAGTCTCCTGCAGTTGATCTTGCATCTTGGTGAGGAGAATATCTGGTTGTCACTCGATACATGCCTCAAGGAACTGAGAAATAACATATAAGTAGTACTGAGAATAAGTAATAACTCACATTTGCATCAAGACTATCAAGGATGTGGGGTTGACCTGCACAAACTGGTGTCCTCACAACTTCACCAGTCTCCTGATATGCCTTCCAAAGATATCACAATGACCGCTTGCTAATCCCAGTATAATAACAAATCATTGGGTCCTTGGCATTTAGCAAGCTCATTTGTAGAGCAACTTGCTTTCATTCCTTAGATATGTATTGTCCCATCTGAGTTATAGATCAAGATTGTCCATCAGAAGTTAAAAGTTTGTTGTTCCAACTTATTGCTGAATGTATGTAGTGAAATTTTTTTGGCCTAGCATTCTGCAAATGGCTGTAATCCATCTGGTAACTAGAGTACAGCTAGGGTCTGAATACTATTTTATCTATGCTCAATCTGAATATGGCCATTTTCTTGTTTCCACAGTGAATATTGCTGCTAGGGTGCTTTAAACCCTAAGCTTAAGCTAAAGTTCTGAAGTTCATAGAATGGAGCAGGCTTCTTCCCAGTCCCTGATTCAAATGTTGATGTTATCTGGGTAGTTTAGTCAGTTCTGACAACCAGCAGAACTGGCAAAACTCCAGGCTACATACAGAGAGGAACCTTTGTGGTTTTATCCTCAAATGCTAGAAAATTACATCCCCAGTTATTCCAGGATCCAAAAAGCCTAGGGGGAAGAGCTGGTGGGGGTAGGAAGCTTCAGACATCAAGTCTTGTGGCATTTAAATCCTAGGAAACCCACTCATCAAGCAACCTGTTTTGGCCATTTCTGAACTGAACAGGGAGTTTTGGCATCTCTGTGCAGAGACATGGACTTGTCTGCCTCAAAAAATGTCTGTTTCCCCAGTTGTCCCAATCACCCATGGCCAAGTTTATAGCTGGAATTTGTCATTATTTGCTTGTTTCTGGTCAACTTGTTGGTCTTTCAACATCAACCTCCTCTCCTACCTCATTCAGAATCTCTGGTTTAGATCAACATACTATTGCATTTAACCTGTCACAGCTGCTGGATCTTCTCCCTCAGCTATAACTTTGACTTTGTTATGTTGGCACCTCCAGTTTTGTTGGTCATGCCCTTCTGCACTTCATGCAGAATATATTGCTTGTCACTGCCTCTTCCACACATTGTTGAGAATTTTCCTTTCATGACTTGTGAGCATTCAATTCATGTTGGTATGGGCGATTGTAAGGAATATATGCTGTGCATCTATACTTGGCATGTGTCAATAATCTCATGTTTGCACAACACCCTGGGATGACGATGCATTAAGCATTATGATAGTAAGACAATGGTGATGCATGAAAGCTTACTATTTGTAATGCATAATCATGCATCAAGCCATTACACATTGTAAGACAGTCAGCTGTAGGACACTCAGCACCCAGTACTTCTGAATCGGTCCTTGATCAGAAGACACGGTATTGTCAGTGATGACAAGAATTGATCATGATGATGAGAAGTACCTTCCCCTCATAGGTACAGTTAGAAGAAGCATTTCCCCGCATTTCCATACAAAATAGACTATCTGTGCAAAACATATAATCCATGCCAAATAAATGTATGGTGTACATTACATCTCAGGAAGAGGTGGCACTGAGAGATCTGGGAGGTCAGTATCATTGTCTGAGTCTATGTTTGAGAGAGCTCTGTCAGATGATATACAGGGAGACCATGAGATCTGGAAATGATCAATAAATGCCTGGTGAATGCTTGCCCGCTTGGTAGCATAAGCACAGATGCCCTCAAGACACTCTATGTCCATCTCAGTATGCCAATGCCCCTGCTCAACCCACCAGTTGGCCTGCCACTCAAAAAACCTGAGAACACATTGCATTTCCTCATGGAGTAGCTCAACCTCCTCAGCCCACCGCATCGCATGAGCTCATGCTTTGCATCATTCCACCCTCACACCTATAATATATGTTAGTTAATCCTGTAATTCCAAACATTGCAACTCACCTTCATCATCTGTGCCATCCCTGTTACTATCCATGCCAGTCATAGTCCAAATCCATGTCAACTTCCATCTCCCTTGCCCAGGCATGATATCCAGATCAATAAGTGGTCATATATCACTGGAGTGCAGTGACTGAAGGCCACATTGCCACCCCACCTTTCCAAGTTGTTGTGCCAAGGTATTTAATGCATCCCATGCAGCATGGTACCTTGCAGTGCATGCAGCTTGTCATCCAAGGACACATTCCAAGGCATTCTGAGCCCTTGTATTTGCACCCTGCTTGTGTACCCACACCTTCTTGTATGTCAAGAGTGATGAATGTATATATAGACATTGATGGAGCTCTTGTAGTGCATCATGTGCCTGGGCCAGGCAGAGTTCCCACTTGTAAAGTCAGAGGTAGGTGAGACATGGACAATTTTTGATAGCCAAAGGGAGCCAGAGCTTTGAGTCCTCTGCACACTTGATTGTAGAGGTTGATGAGGTTGAAGTTGAGGTGGAGAGGTGGTGATCTGAGTCTGCTGAGGAATGAAGCTGACAAAGAAGTTAGTCTATGTGCAAATTAAGCGAGGTGGCGCAACACCTTTTTGCTTCTGCCACCTCGCGTTTCTCATCTACTTGAGCTCTAGCTTCTTGATCCAAGTATTTTGCATTAAGTTACAGTTCAATTATGTTACAAGAAAACCCTAACTTGGCTGTCCAACCAGATTTCACCTTGCAAGAACATCAATTAGCACGCCAGCAGCTCGTCGATGGAGGATTCACCGATGATCAAGTGGCCTGTTCGCTAGCAGTGTTATGGACATTAGCTAACAATGCAGACAAGGAACGATGGAACCTCAGGCAGGAGTGCTTGCAAGAAGCAAGAGAGCGGGAAGAGGAGGAAGAAGAGCAATGCCAACAAGTGTGCCAAGAAGAGGCAGAGGCAGTGCATCTAGAGGACAGAAAAAAGAACAAGAATAAGTACATACCACTTGTGCGCGGAAAAGTTCCCTCTGACCCTACCATATTACTGGCTCAATACACCACACAAAAGCTCAAAGCCGGAGATTATTGTGAGCTTCACTATTTCACAAACAGAGGCTTAGAGGACGCCAAACTGGCCACTCTAGTAGCGGAACCAGACACTATGGTTATGCTTCCTTCCTCGGAAGGGCTACATTCATGGATCCCGGCTGCAGCAGTTAAGGATCCAAAGGCAGCGCCAATCGTTAGAGACGAGCACCTCTCCTGGGAGGAGTTTAATGAAGCTGCACCTCACATGGTCACCTCGATGTGACAACATGACTGGCCTGAGGAGAAAGTCGAAATGCACATACAATTTTGGTATGCCCTTCAGGCGCACAGATGGCAACACTCTCCGGACCTGCTCAAGCAAAAAGCGCTCCTCCTCTACCAATCCCAGCAGCGCTGCCGTTGGCACCAGAGCATAGGGACGGCGAAGAGTTGGAGCCTCGAGGAGCTCAACAATGACTTGATTCTCGAAGCTCGAGAACTTCAATGAGAAACGTGAAAGGGAGACGAAGATAGCTATACAGGTCAGTTTCAAAGCCCCCATTACAAGTAGCACCCTATTCACATCAACCAATTCCTTTCCCTCCCCCCCTTTTTAAATTGTCACCTTGTGCAATGCATTTTATCACCTGTCGGCCATCATGCGCTGACATTAACCCCCCCCTCTGTCACACGTGTATGCACATGGACACTCCCTCGTTTCTTCAATGAAATTTCATTGGCCATCACGTGCCATGCCCAAACCCAAACCCCCGTCTCAATCATGATGATGAACACCTTTCCCATGCCCCCCCCTGCGGAATCATTCCGTTTTTCATATCACCGCAGCAAGTGGCAG
Organism: Suillus subaureus; assembly: GCF_016647635.1. Classification (NCBI taxonomy): domain Eukaryota; kingdom Fungi; phylum Basidiomycota; class Agaricomycetes; order Boletales; family Suillaceae; genus Suillus; species Suillus subaureus. Next base: position 24,003 of record NW_024538657.1, read on the forward strand.
CGGCATACCTCTCCAGTCAAGCCCAGCAATCTGCATCATCACAGAAGCACCCCTTCACCCCAGCTGAGGACACGCAAACTGGTAACCAAGCCAGTAACAAGAAGGTACAGACAGTACGTCCCTTCACGGCTACAGGTCCATTACCTTGCTGCGCAGTTTGTCTTGGCTGCAATCTGCACCATACCATCGAATGCACTGCCACCCAGACGTGGGACAAACAGTTTGACACGTTCTCGGAGCACATACGCAAAGGACTATGGACCAAAGACGGGAAGCAATTGTGTACTGGGTGGCAATGAGAAGAAGGTTGCACGACCCCCAAGCACGATGCCCGACACTTCTGTTCAGGGTGCGGAGCTACCACTCACGGTGCCCAGAAGTGTCCTAGAGCTCAGAAAGCAGGTACCACTGACTCCGTACAAAGCTGAAGTATGGGCACACGAGCTTCGTCGCGCAGGAGTCATTGAGCGTTTTATTAATATACCAGATGGACTCTGTTTAGGATTCAAAATAGACTTCCCTTCTATTTCAATTGTACAGACCCCTCTGAATAAAGAATCGATTGCCGAGTACAGGGTCGAATTCAATAGCATCATCCAAAAGGAATTGGACAAAGGGCGATACATTGGGCCGCTCACAGCTGACACATTAGAGAAGCTAATAGGACCTTTCCAATCCTCGCCGATGTCTATTATTCCAAAACCAAGCAAACCCGGCAAATTCAGAGTCATACAGAATTTCTCATTCCTGCTGTCCCCAAGCACCCCCCATCCAAACCCCTCAATAAACTCCTACATTAATGCCCAAGATTTCCCGACAACTTGGGACAAATTTTCAATCATATATAACCTAATAGCACACCTACCCCCAGGTTCAGAAGCAGCAATGAGAGATGTAGCGGAAGCATACCAAACGATTCCATTACATCTGTCCCAATGGCCAGCAGGAGTGATACGAGTCTTGGAAACACAATTCTGCATAGATACGTGCACAGCATTTGGAGCTACCCCATCAGCAGGGGTCTATGGACATGTTGCTGATACTGGAGCTGAAATTTTCCAGAACAATGGAATCAGGCCTTTAGACAAATGGGTAGATGATCATTTATTCATCAGAATCAGACAGGAATTCCTAGCAGAATATAACGAATGGAGGAAGCAATGGAACCAAACATTCGCAAAAGAAGGAATGCGCCAAACAGGTGGATGCATCTGGTTCGGAGAACTGCACCATGAAATGGGCAGACTAGAAGAGTCCAATGAAGACTGCTCGAAACCACTGAAGGACTTGTCAAACAACTCACCAAGATCAGATCACGACAGACTCTTCACTTTCAGCTTATGTGACATAGACGCCCTATCGGAAGACTTAGGCATTATATGGGAACCGCTAAAGGATCAACCATTCGCACCATCCATGATATACACAGGTTTTTCCTGGGATGTTCAGCTCAAAACAGTATCATTGAGTGCGGCCAAAGTAGACAAATATCTCGCAGCAATACACAAATGGCGCAAGTGGCATGCACACACCTTGCACGATGTACAAGAACTGTACAGAAAATTATTACATGCATGCAAAGCGACTCCCCAAGGCAAAGTGTACCTCACAAACCTCGAGGCGATGCTATCCTATTGCAGCGAGAAGCCATTTCTTCCCCATCGAGCAGGACAAAGGGTAGCAGATGATTTAAACTGGTGGTCAGAATTGCTACAATCTGGAAGTGTCACACGCACCATCTACCCAGCCCCCAAGCTTAAAAATCCATTCGCATTCTCAGACGCAAGTTCTGGGATAGGCATCGGAATAGTAATTGGGGATTGTTGGAGAGCGTGGAGGCTAATTCCAGGTTGGAAGACTCGCAATGGTAAACAAGACATTGGATGGGCTGAAGCAGTCGGGTTTGAGCTACTCACGTACACCCTCGCATCGCTCCTTAACACTGATGGACATGTTGTCATCCATGGAGACAACACAGGTGTCGTCAAAGGATGGTGGAAGCGCAGACACAGGAACATCGAAGTTAACGGCGTCTTCCGCAGGATTAATGAATTCATTCACAATCTTCCCTACACTTTCGATGTTGTCACATCATACATCACAAGCGCTTCCAATCCAGCAGACAAACCTTCTAGAGGGATATACGGACCAAGGAGCCTTCTTCTCCCCCCAACCAGTATTCCAACAGAGCTCGAGCCTTTCATCATTGACGCCACGAAACCACTCTCCACCTCAGAAATTCGACTCCTGCATAACGGGAGTTACTCCGCTCCAGCAGCCAAACTCATCAACCGACAACTCATCAGACAACAGGCTGACGAACGAGCTAAAGCTAGTAGGAATGACGAGGAGTTTTTCATCAGTAGGGCACTCCATGAGGAATGAGAGGAAGAGCACCTGTTTCAATGCACCGCTACCAAACACAAACAAAAACCTCGCATCAGTTCCTCAGAGCTATAGACCAGACCTAACACCCCAACCTTCAATTCTTCGGCCACATTGTCTCGCTCGAGATCGTTTGAGGCTGTGGACACCAGCTGGAAATAGTACTAGACAAGCAGTAGTGATGGCAGAGCAGAGAATCAACCACAAAATAACAGATACCCAGCTAGAGCATATTCTCGATGTTATAGGATCTTCATGGGCACAATCAACAAAAGAGACTTATGGAGCTGGTTTACTGGTGTTTCACGTATTCTGCGACACAAACAATGTCCCAGAAGATCAACACTGCCCAGTAGCACGAGTCTTGCTCCTCAATTTCCTTTGCAGTTGCGCTGGATCCTACTCAGGATCATCATTAGCAAACTATGCAGCCGGATTGAGAGCATGGCACCTATTACATGGTAGAGCTTGGCTGATCCCACCAAACAAACTCAAAGTGGTGCTAGACGGAGCATTGGCATCAGCACCAGAAACATCCAAGCGCCCAAAGAGGTCACCATTCACACCAACCTTCCTATGTGCAATTTGAGACCATTTAGATCTCGACACTCCATTAGATGCAGCCATCTTTGCATGTCTAACAACAACATTCTATGCCATAGTGAGGCTAGGAGAATTTACAGTGAATGCAATCAAAGAATTTGACCCAAAGAAACACGTTACGAGAGCAGGAGTATCAAACTCCACAGACCGCAATGGCCTTCGGGTCACCAAATTCCACCTACCAAGGACCAAGTGTTCCCCAATCAAAGGGGAAGAAGCGTACTGGGCAGCACAGGAAGGCCCGTCTGACCCTAGCAGAGGCCTAGAAAACCATCTGCACGTCAATCCAGCCAATGGAGATGTGCATCTATTTGCGTGGAAACACACAAAAGGAATGCGGCCACTGTCCAAAAAAGAGCTGATGAAGAGAGTTTCAATAGCAGTGAAAGCTGCGAACTTACCCAACCTGAAGGGACACGGCTTAAGAATTGGGGGGACCCTAGAATATCTCCTGTGCGGAGTGCCATTTGATGTCATCAAAGCTATGGGAAGATGGTCAAGTGAAGCCTTTACAATCTATTTGCGGGACCACGCAACTATACTCACACCTTACATTCAAGCATCACCAGCGCTAGAGCCTTTCACACGCTACACAATCCCCCCAATCCATTAAGAAGCAAGAGTGAGTCCATCTCCTAATCCTAGGGGCATCAACCTTCGCTGCATGCATCGTTGTACTCCTAATTTATGGGAACACAGCTCACCTTTTCATGCCATAGGTATGAAACTATGTTTCAAGCTGGAAAGCCCTTCGGGCTTTTGCCCAATAACTCAACACCCTAGAGTATCGTCACCAAAACGATAAGCATCATAACAGAAACCTTTTTCATTAGCAATCACCAAGTTTACAATTCCTAAGTCAAAGGCGAGCTTCGAAAGTGCATAGAATGCTCTGCACGATAGGCATGTACAGTGCTTGTGCTGTGTGCCACAACTCGATCTTGTGATGTAACATGTTTCTCTGGCACTGCAACTTCCCTCTCTGTGTATCTGTCACATGATTACTGAGACTCTTCACAAACCTAGCAACCCATTGTCTGTAAAATCCCTCAGCTTCATAATCAGGAGACAAATGCATGGAACTCACTGATCTTCTTCTAAGTCCAGCCCCAAGCCAATCAAAACCATTGCTGAGACCTCAGGATGTAGCAATACGTCTGTGCCACTTTTGAATTCCCAACCCTCCAGTTCTGCTAGCCTCAGATGAGCGCCAGCCTGGGTGATTGCTAAAACAAGTTAGCTCATTCATTTACAAGTCTTGCAGCAGACACATACCAACTGACTTCACCTCAAATAGATTTGGGATGCTCATATCAGTTGGATTAGCCTCCTACTATTCTACCTCAGCTTCCCAGGTTGTGTGATGTTGTTTGGTAATGGCTGTGTTGAGTTCTTCAAAGGCCACTTAGAAGCCAGCCTTCTCCTGCATTGCTTCTTTCATCTTACATAGAAAGCTTGCACCTAAAAGTACTTAGAGCTGCATCTTTGGGGGATGACAACCACTTACCTAGATTGACAACTTTTTTCCAATTCCAGTCTCTAAAGTGATCATCCAAAGTGTCCCATTGACTGCCCAGGCCCATCTCTTTCATACTAGATGCCACAGGGTTGATATTGGACCATCCACACTCCAGAGCCTTGCTATTAGTGTGCCCAACCCAATGAGACCAGTTGAAAGAAAGAGACATCTGACATTTTGTGATATGTGCAGGAAGGTGAAACTTAGGGACAAAGAAGCAGATGTCTTTGGAGGTGTGATCAAGGCAGTAATCTTCTGGAAGTGTCGCCATTCTAGACCAGAGATATTTGTGCCATTGGCACACAATGTCATATAAGATGTTGAGAACTTCTACAGAGCAGTGGTGTAAGGTCAAAAAGAACAAAAAATCCATATTAATATATCTGAGGTTGGTAAGTCAGTGATGCAAATACACGAACATTGAAACAGTACATACCTCTTGCCTTTCTGCAAGTCACCCATGCTGTTAGGAAGTTTCATGTTATGGTGTGCACAATTGATTGTGCCAAGTCCTATAGCCTCATAATGGCCATTCCACTTCAAAAGACCAGTATTGTCAGTCAAGCAAACCAAGGAGTGATAGAACTCATAGGCAGAAACCTTTGATTTGAATGATAAAATGTGAAATTGATAGAGCACACAAAAAGTAGCCATGGTTCTCAGATCGCTGGTTGCTGCAGGGAACCATCCAACACATAAGAGTTGTTGAACATGAGATTGTGCCTTATCATACTCACAAAAGTCTATGGTGACAGGATGGATAGCTAGGGTGTTGACCAGAATAAAATTGTCATTGTAGGCTCAAGTAGGAAGCAGACATGACTCACCAACCTTGTGACTGAGTTGGATGTGAAGACCAAGATCTTTGAGGGTTACACTTTGAAAATAGGTGCTGTTCCATTTCTGTGTTCCCATCAATCATAAGCAGCATCTTGATTGAGAAAAACACTCACCTCCACACAATGCACTGGTGAATGAGCATGAGCGTAAATAATACATGCTTGACATAATAAATCAGGGGCAAAACAATCTTTGCAGTGGTACAAGCCAACATTCATCCTGCAGGACCTGTATAAGTCAGATGAAAAATCATGGCCTCTCCCATTGTAATAGAGCATTTCAAGAAGGAACAGTTCACAGCCATGGTCTATTCAGCAATGGAGAGGATTATCCTAGAAAGGGTAAGTATGTGCAAGGCAAGTGGGAAGTTCTGCACAAACACCAGGTATGCGATCATGCTTGGCCTGATCTCCTATGTCCACTTCAAGTGGTGTGTCTTCATCCATTGGAGAGTGATCATAATAGGAATGATCATAGTCACCAATGTTAGTGCCAAGATCAGTTGCAACATAGGAGGGTACCGAATCTTTGAAGACAGTCTGGTGAGATGTTAAAAGACCATGTGACAGGGAGGAAAATTTCACTCTCTTGTGAGCAGAGGGCACACTAGATGAAGGAAGGACTACATATTCATTGAAATGAGATTGCATGTGCCCACACCCACTACCATAACCAAGCTTGATGCCATGCTGTCCACACCCATGTCCATGACCATGACTGTCAACTTCACAGAATATCCAAGGCAGCATTCCAACTGGAATGACAGTTACTTCTAGTGGGGGTGGGACAGCTGGAACATCACTGGAGCTTGACATTGTAGGGGAGGTCTTCTATGTCATATCCAATGCAAGTGTGGGCTGTTAGAGCAATGAGCATTAGGAATTGTAAGGAGGATCACTTACTGTACTTCGGGATCCTCCAAGTCTTATGTAGTGCAAGAACTATGCTTGGTGGAGTTTGTCAATGTGAGTGAGATATAAGATGCAATTGAAACCAGATTCTACTTACCATTAGCCACCAAGCCCCTTCACACCTAGCATCATCCAGTCTGATTCCCTCTTGCACTGCCATTCAACTAAAATGAAAGTTTTTCCTATGCTCATCAAGAAACAAACCTTCAGTTTGTTGAATTGGTTACTGTGGTGGAGCTTCTGCATGATCAGCTTAGTAAGCTAGTGTAATAACACTTGCAGGTCAACACACTGAAATCATTTTCAGCCCTCAAGGCAGCCCACAGTCAGGCTGATCCTGAGACTAACCTGCCTGAACAGGTAGCAGAAGTGATTGCAGTCGGTTATTGCCCCACTTGTATTTTTCATGCTCACACATGCACTTGTTATGCGTGTAAGGCTCAGATTCAGCATAGAGGTGTGTCTCAAGGAGGTAAGTGCTTACTTCCTCAGCTTTAACAGTTTCTAATGGAGGATGCCAGACAAGGTGCAGAGTGCCTGGACCTCTGTGAGCAGTTTGAGCTCCTTGAACAGCACCATTGATGTTGGACCAGCTGGTGACACTGCTACCAACACTGTGATACCTAATGCGACTCCAGGCACTGCAACTCCAGCCATTGCCACTACAATGACTCATGGAAGCACTTCAGCTTCTGCCTACTGGTATGTTATTACTGTCAGGTAGGAGACTGGCATTTTTCAAGGATGGTATGTATCCTGTTCATTCATTCTAGCAGACTCACTAATTTTCTTATAGGCATAACATGCATTCCCATGTCATTGGTGTGCCTGGTGCTTGCTTTGGATGGTACTTCTCTCATGTGAGTGCTGATGAGGCATATGCACAGGCTCTTCAAGGTGGTACCATGCAGGAGTTGCCAGTCTAATAAGCCCTTCTGATACCTACCATATGTATATACAAATTATGTACCCATTTGTACTCATCCTATGTGTGTTTTGTGTGTTTCTTGCCCAATAATGATTGTATATGCCTCATACATTCCAAAATTCAGAAATGTAAGCATCAGGCAGATAGTTGGGTTTTCACAACTGCACATATGAATGTCAGGGTACAATAGCTATAAATCAAAGACCCTGAAAGACATTGGTTGATGGTTGGTTGATGGCACATGTTTTCACTGTTCATAGATGATTCTTATAATGGCAGCTGCACTGGATCACACAAATCAAGACTGACATTATTTCTATTGTAGACATGTAGGATTTTTACCTGAATATGTGGCAAGGAGTGTGTTCAGACATCAGGACAAAGTATGCTGCCAATTGACATTGGTGGGTTTAAGTCCTATAAAAGTCAGATGAAAATTACCAGTTGCAAAGCCCAAATCTGACCAACATTGACAGTCACAAGAATTTCATTCTACTTCCATTGTTATCCCCATGTATGGGTTGACTGAAACTGTATCATATTCCCAAAGAACATAGAGAAGCCAAATGAATGCATGGGCATTCATATTACACATGGTATGTAAATAAACACTTGTAGTTGATACTTGGTATGGGCTATGACACAGCTGATATTCTCACCTCAATCTCACAGGCATCAGTCTATCATTAATTTGAAGCACAAATCCAGATATCACTCTCAATGAGCCAGGTAGGACAAGGGGAATGTTTCACTGAGCCCATCTTCAATGGCATGAGTGACTCAAATCTCCTCATAAGTGCATTCCATTCTGAGTGCTTTTAAGGCATGGCACACAGGATTCAAGTACCTCTGAATGTACCTCTGAACTATAAGATAGTGATGTATCTATCAGCAGTGGACCGATGAATAAAATACACTGCAAGCAAGATTGTTTGATGACTTATCTTAGAGGCCAACCTCATGAAGTTATCAGTGGCCTGTTGCTGGAGTACTTGGAGACCAAGTCATCAGAGAAACTTCAGGCAGTCATAGGAGTGATAGATGAGATATTCATCAAGACTCAGCAGGTGGAAAATGACTTACTTGTGCAGGGAATCAGTACTGGCAAAAGGTACACCAAGGCCAGTCTTGCCACAAAAGCTGTCAAGGGCATGCTCTCTGTGCTAGAGGATGTGTTATGTGATGTTCTGGTGGATGATACAGACTTGCAAGAGAAGTATAACAGTAATGGATTCTTATTTCAACAGCTATGGAACTAGCACTCATCTACATATTACTTAATCACACTTGTTCATTGTTGCAAAGCATCAGCAAGTCTGGCATGATAGGGTACTTTACACAACAACCATCATCTGTCCCACAACACCCCAAACAACTGTACATTGAACAAGCATGTCTCATATTCAGTCATGCCCACCCTAACCAACTCAACAATGTCTAAAATCTGCCATCATCAACTGTCAGCTCTCCAATCAGGCAATGGGTTGTGATGGCTCACTTCTCCATGTGCTTTTTCTGCTGAACACAGCTCCTTCTTTTAATCTTCAGTCAGCTCCAAGTTCAACTCCCAGTCAGTGGTCAGCTCTGAGTCCACCTCCTGCTGGTCAAGCCACAGTATATCTCACTCAGGCCACATCTGCAACCATTCATCCAACAACTTTGTCTTGAATGTTTTAGGTGTTGGAATTGGGATGTGCTGGAATTCAGTTAAGTGGGGCATTAACCATACATGCTGTTTGCATATTGGCTGCCACATGTTTGACATCTACTCAATCGCATCAGGCCAAGTTCTGGAGTGGGCATCAAACATACCTCTGAGTCTTTTTTGTGTGTGAGCAGGAGTGTGAAGTACCTGAGTGAAGGTAGAGATTGAGTCATGTTGATTGTAATGCATGACTTTGATACATTTCCTTCTTTCAGAGAACTCATTCAAATCAAGTGGGATTCACCTGCTCTTTCCATCCCATGCTTATTGCCTCCCTTATTTGAATCAAGCAGGATTCACCTCTTACCTGTCACTCTTTCCATCCTGCACTCACTGCCTCTAATGACTTGAACATTTGAAGCACTAACATCTCCAGCTCAACATGCCTTTCTTGCCAAATGGTATGATGAATTCTCTCACACTGTTGCAAGCTGCTATGATAAGTTCTTTGAATCTATTTATGAGGCTTGGTTCACTCAATGGCCTGAGCACAATATGTACCTTGCTGGTATCATTTACCAGGGTGGGGAGCCAAAGATTAGTAGGTTGGGGGAGGCCATAATCCAGGCATGCATACCAAAATGCCAAGAGGTGAAGTTCAGATGTACTTGTACTGTAGTCCAGATGTTGCTCATTTATTTGCAGTTGATCTGGAACTATTTTGTGTGCAGAAAGGCAGTCCACATTCAACAGTGCTTTTTCACCACTAGACATATTCAAGCTTATTTGGATATACAGTGAGTGTTGCAGTTGTGTTCAGTGCACAGTGCAGTGAATGACCTGCACAACAGTGGCCTCAGAAATGGAGAAACTACTTGGTGATGCAGCTGGATGCCAAAATTGCTTCTTTGTATGTAGATAGATGTTTGAAAGAGATCCTCATTTTGACAGTGAAGTATTTACATGGATACTGGTAATGTCACTAAAATAATGCATTAAATGTTATGTGTAGGTCTCCTGGTACATGAACCCCCTCCCCCCAACACACTCTGCAGCCTGCTGACAGTGTGCTGTCCTCAACACAATGGTGCCAAAAAAGTGGACTACTTGTGAGCAAGAAGCAGTCCTGCAGTCTTTGTTAGCTGATTATTGGACATGCATACCTTCAAAAAATTACTCACAGTTCTGGCTGAAGATCAACCAGAAATTCTTTGCTAAATGGCTGATCCACAAAGAATTTTTCCCCAATGTCCAGAATGAGAATGATCTAACTGATGAACAAAAGGAGGTGATTAAGGAGCCACTGAAACAGTGAAAATTTGTGCATACTGTTGTTACATTAACAAACTCTTTGCTGACCACTAGTCACAGCAAATCATGTGCTGGTATTGCTGGCAAACAAATCTAATGTGTCTTGCACATTCAGGTGGATCCAGGGGGGTCCTCAGCATCAAAGAAGTACTTGCAGGAGGCAAGAAAACAAAGGGCCCATGGGCACTGAAGGAAGTGGAGGTTTACTCCTAAATGTACTATGCAGACAATGTCAAGCAGTCAGCCAATGAGGCAATCACAAAGGGAAACATCACCTCTCATGGTTCCAAGCTCCTTGTATATCATGAGATCACCATGGAGAAATATGAGGCAGAGTTGAGCACTGTAAAGGACAAAGTTAAGAGGAAGCACAAAATGTTACACAAGAAGTTTAGAAAAGCTCACAAGATTGTGACAGCCAAGATAAGGGAAGAGGTAGATGATGAGACAAAGATGAGGTATGTACCTTTGGTCAGGATATTCACCACTAAATTGACAAGTGGACAGGGCAATCCATGAGCTTCTAGGTGTGTTAGATTGCATATTCTGACACCTAAGCCACATGATGGGAGGATGGAAATTCTCTGTCCTCATGGGTGGCTGTGATACTGAAGCTGGAGGCACTATGTGATTCTTTGAGTGTGTGAATCACCTATCTATACAATTCCTCATCAATTGATCAATTGATTGATTTGAAACAGTTACCACCTTGGAGAATGCACTACAGGAGGGCAATTCTCAGACTTGTATGATAGATATGGTGAGGTGCTTAGGGCATATGCAAGGTTTACAGAGAAAAGTGTTGGTAAGTGTGGGAGTCATATGAAGATTGCAAGACCTACTAACATTAAATGCAATGTTAAGAGTATGAAGAAAGTTTACCAGCTGTTAAGCAGGACAATGCCAGTGACCTTGATGATGACAAGGATGAGTCAAGTGACAATAACTCTAGCAGTGAGGTTGGTGAGAGAGAGAGATGAGGTCACTGAGACAGTAGGAGACAATGTTGGAACTGTGAGAGAGTCAGACTCTTGGGAATTGCTTTATCAGCTGAAGGACTGGATTCCTGATGACTTTAATGCATCACAGCCAAACAGTGTGCAGGAGATAAGCTCAGCCTCCATTACTAATAATACACATGACTAACATTGTTTATTCCTCTAGCATGAACCATGCACTGATGGTATTGACTATGACAGTCTTCAACATGCCAACTACGACACTGCATTGGCTCTTCTTGAGACATCTCTGAAAGACCTAGGTATGTATGACACACCTGAGCATGGAGACTGGTGACTTACAGCTGCCCATTGTTCCTCCAGGGAGATGTGAAGTGCTGATCCCTCCATCTGATGCATCTGCATCTCAGCCATCTCAGCCAGCCCCAGTGATCCCTGTGCCTCAGCCTCCTACACCTCCCTCTCCTGCGTCTACATCCCAGCCAGCCCCAGTGATCTCTGTGCCTCAGCCAGCCCCAGCAATCCCTGCACCTCAGCCTCCTATGCCTCAACCTCCCACACTTCCTACTAATCCTGCATCTCAGCTAGCCCCTGCTCCTCTTCCAGAGGATGATCAACCTGTTTGACATACTGGTAGGGCATGCCCATCAGTCCCTTGTAGCCAGCACAAACTAGACAATGTCATTGGTGGAAACTCAAAATGAGGCAGCAAGTGCAAAGGCAAGGATGTAATTCACAGGTCTAAAAAGTCAAAGACTTTGTAGCATATTTACTTCAATTGGAAGTATTGTACTTTGTGTATAATGGATTTAATTTTGTTTAATAACCTCTGGATCATGGTGCATGTATGGACTTCCCAACATTCTGACTCTCGCTGGTCTCAGTTGGAGGACTTAAAAAAATTTTGGGCACACAGGAAATGCCATTGTCACAATACTATGGACTTTGTCAATTTTCAGACATTCAGAAAATGCCAAGTACAAACTTGGGTTATTTAATGATAGAGCTCAGGAACGAAGGTATGGGGTTTACGTAGCCAGGTCAAACTTTGATGTCAAAGCCAGGTACAGGAAGCCCCAATATTTAATGGTCCCAAAGGTAAGGGGTAATGGAAGCCTGCTCACCTTTTTGTATGGCTGTATTAGGCAATTATGGTAGCACCCTGAGCTGGAGTACTAATGCATTAGTGCTCCCCTTTTTGTATGGCCAAATTGGGCAAATAGAAGCACCCCAGTGAGCTAGAGTGCTAATGCATCACTGATGCATTAGGGATTCGCAAAGATTCACCAGCATGCCTCAAAAGGTGCAGTAACTGTTCATGCATCATGATTGTCTTACAAATGTAATACAATCATGCATGAATATGACACTATGGGCTGGTGTTTGTGCTCCTGAAAATCTTGCAGGAATTTTGCTAACAAAATTATGCTGGGATTGTTCACCATCCCTTTTTGTGATCTGGTAATGCTGTGTCACATTGTGCCACTTGTGCTCGAGCTAGTGCATCCAATCATTTCAATACAAGGAATCAGGATGTTGAGCAATGTCACCTTCATGCTCAAAGGCACCAAAATAAGGATCTCAATGCTAGTACATTTTCCTGTGTTAATTTTTGATGACAAGGTGGACACCATTGCTGAGTGGCAACAGAAAATGAAACTGGAATTGTTGCAGTGAAACTCCTGTGCTTGTTGCACTCATAATGTTCCTGCCCAGGAATTGCTGCTAATAGATGTCAATAAGGTGCTGTTGGGGTTGTTCTGTAATGACTGCTGAAACAGTTATAGAAGCCTCGCGTAGATCTAAAGTAAATAGATGCACTCAGTTGTTGCACGCAAGAATGCAAACATCTAGTATATTCACCTAAAGTAAATAGATGCACTACATCACATGAGTATAAGTGAATATAAGTAAAATGGATATCATACCTCAGTTGTTGCATGCAAGAACACAAATGTCTGAGGTATCTGTTTGTGAACAAGATCAGCTAAATAGAACTAAGTGCTCTTGTAAGTACATGAAACAATGAGAGACAGCACTGGCCATAGCAGACAAAAGAGATAATTAACAATAGCGCATAATGGAGAAGTATTCATCGCTGGACTATTAGTAAACAAGAATATGAAACCAGAGAACAAAATGTGCACACCTCAGCTGCAGGCAGACTTGCTTTATTTCCAACAACTGCCTCTCTGAGCATACTTGCATACCACAGATATACTATGAATTGTTTGAGAGAACATCCTAAGGGCTTACAAGAGTGTTGGTGTAAAGCAAACTTATATCTGTGCAATTCCTGTTGTTCAGCACTCAGCTCTGGTTAAAACATCCTTGTCAGCCTGTGCACATGAATAACTTGGCCAATTTTCATATTATGGTCACAAGAGACTTCCCCCTAAAATTTACACAGGATTTTTGGAGCAGTGTATGATTTGATGTTGATTTTCAAGCTCATGCACCCCAGATCACACATCATTATGTGTATGAAATCATTGATCACTCGGAATATGGAATGCCACAGGAAGTTGACCTCTTGGAAAGCCTGCAGGCTCGGTGGACACCCTTACCATTTTCAGATGTGTCGCAGCGATGATGTCACCCCTCTAAGTGAGCAGAGGTGGGAATGAGCTGGGGAGTGAGCGTACTGGTGAGAAACTACATGCATTTAATATGAGTCCTTCCTGTCGTTTTGGACCCAAACATACACTTAGCTAACCGTCGCTAAACCTGTCTTAAACACAACTTAAACAGGACTTGTATCTAATTCCTGTGGCGTGCATCGCCAACACTTGCAGCCTAAACCTCAGCGGGCCTAATCCTTAATTCCTAAACCTTTCCTGATCATAGAGTACTATGTAGTTTGTTTATCAACCAACCAACCAACCACCTCTCACTCAAAATGTAATTAATTTACCATACATCGCTAGCATTTCTACATGACAAGGTTTAGATCAAGTTTAGATAAGGGTTGGACCTGTTGAGGGCCAGGAATGACGAGGTTTATATTGAAGACCACTTTGACAATGGTTCTTCAGCATCTATGAAATAAGAGCCCGCAACAGATCAGGCTGCGCAAAGGCCCCGGACATATTAATTGATACATTCATACATATGTCTGGGGATACCATTCATCCATAGAACTTATCTGACCGTGTCGAGTCAGGCCATCTCTTGCTCGGGTCTATTTGTTATCGTACCATTTATAAGTATCGAATAACCGTACAAGCGCACAGCTAGATCTCACAGTGTGACAGCTTTTGGATGGGCGCGAGGCGAATAATCATGATATCTTTGTTCGGACGGGTCCTTCGTTAACAGAACAGTGGCGTAATACGCGTAATAGTATATATAAGCCCTTATCCCAAAGCACCGAATCGCCGACACACCACCATTCTTATATCCCTATTATCATGGTCAAGGAAAGTCGAGTTGATGTGCTCATCATCGGTGCGGGTCCATCTGGGCTCATGTGTGCCAATGCATTAGCTGGTGCTGGAGTGGACTTTAGAATCATAGACAACAGGTCTGTTTAGAGTCTTGAGTGAAGATGGATAACTCACGTTGACGCAGGCCGGTCGGTGTGGCGGCTGGGCAAGCCGATGGCATACAGCCTAGGACGATCGAAGTTCTTCAAGTATGTCCCAACATTTGCGATAGAAGAGGAGTGATATCTAATTCCTCCAGAGTTATGGTTTGGCAGATGGTTTGTTGAAGGACGGTGCCCAGATGTATCTTTGTGTGAGTCTCAGAGACTTTCAGTTGATTCAAGTTCTGGGTAGTAATATCTATGTAGGCCTTTTACAACCCTGGCCCTGATGGCGGCATCGAAGTATGTTTCCTGACTGCTCTGTCGCTATTTGTTCAAACAATACTCGCAGCGCACTGGCCGGGCTCCAGACGTGACAGCTCCATCGGCCCGCTATCCCTTCAAGGTATGTTCTATCGTCCGGCTCATTCATATCTGATCCCTATTGTCGCGAAGATCACGATCGATCAAGGATCAATTGAATCAATGTTCATCGAGTCCTTGAAGTCACAAGAAATATCAGTTGATCGTCCGATTGCACCTTCTTCCCTAGAAATTTCAGAGGATCCCGAGGAACTTCTGGATCCAACCTCATACCCTGTAAAGGTGCTCGAGATTCTAATCCCAACAAGACGCTGCTTTTGACACATTGGCACAGGTGGTCTTGGACCACGTACTCCCTTCGGACGCTACTCCAGAACAGGAAATCGTTTACGCGAAGTACGTCCTCGGAGCGGATGGTGAGACATGCAGCATCTCGAACGCTCCTGTAGAACTGATCGTGCCTGCTGCTCAGGCGCACACTCGTGGGTTCGGAAAAACTTGGGTTTTACGATGGATGGGGAACAAACAGGTCAATTTTGGCGCTAATTCAACATGAGATATTCTAATATGTAGTGCTTATTTCAGATTACATATGGGGTGTGATCGACTTCGTTCCGGATACCGACTTCCCAGACATTCGCAACCGTGCTGCAATTCACTCCCTAAATGGCTCATGTATGATCATACCCCGCGAAGGAGACAAAGTCCGGTTCTACCTGCAAATGTCGGACAAAGACGTCATGGATCCTGAGACAGGACGAATCGACAAGCGCAAGGTGACCGCTGAGAACCTCATCAACGTACGCACCAATTTGATTGGCTCAAAGGACTACTAATACCTTTCCGAACAGACTGCTCGTAAAACATTCCACCCGTATATAGTCAATGAACCGAAGGAAGTGGACTGGTGTTCAATTTACATCAGTAAGAGAATCGCACTGCTATCACTGGGATTATGACGTTGAACGATTATTACTTCAGTTGGTCAACGTGTAGCCTCTAACTTCTCTAAACACGACCGTGTCTTCATCGCTGGTGACGCCTGTCACACGCACTCTCCGAAAGCAGGTGAGCAATGAAATGGTCCAAGACGATAAACGAGTCTGATTGCGTTGCAGGGCAGGGCATGAATGCGAGCATGAACGACACCCATAACCTTGGTACAAGTTTTCCTATTTCAGACGGAGTGTATTTCTCAGAGTCTTTGCAAACAGCGTGGAAACTGGCCCAAGTCCTGCGGGGTAGGGCGGATATTTCCCTCTTGAAGACTGTATGTTCGCATATCACTTGTTCATTTCGAGGACTTATCACCTCTCAGTACGAGTTCGAGCGGCAGAAATATGCCCAAGATCTCATTAATTTCGATCGCGAGTTCTCCGCTCTATTTTCTGGCAAACCCAGGACGTCGGAAAACCAGGAGGGCGTTACTCATGAACAATTCTTGAGGTTGAGTTGTCTCAATGGCATTTCACAGCGGTATTTAACTTGTGCTTCTCAGGGCTTTCCAGGCTTCTGGCGGTTTCAGCAGCGGTATCGGTGTCCATTACATGCCTTCGGCGATTGTCAATACTATTCATCAAGATTGCGCACCAGAGATCATCATTGGCGAGCGGATGCTGCCGCAAATATTTGTTCGTGCAGCGGATGCTCGTCCTGTTGATATTCAAGACATGCTTCCCGCGGATACCCGCTTCAAGCTTCTTTTTTTCGTTGGTCTTTTGACGTCGGAGCAGCTCGCGAAAGTTCGAAGGCTCGCTGAGGAGTTGCAACTCCCCACAAGTTTCCTGCAGAAGTACGGCTACTCTACCGAGGGCAAGGCACAGTCTATGTTCGACATTATTCCGATAACTGCTGGTCACAAGGATGATGTGAATTTCCTCGACATTCCTCTGACTTTCAGGTCGCACTGGTCTAAGTGAGTTGTCATACTTTCTGCTGTCCCATAATACCGACGTATGACCACGCAGGGTCTTGATTGACGACACGGATGTGACAGGCCGCTTGGGTGGAGGCGCGTATTCGAGATTCGGTATCGATGAGAAACAGATAACGATGGTAGTTGTTCGGCCTGACGGTTATGTCGGTATGATCGCGCCATCCACAGCACTAGAGAGCATGGATAAGTACTTCGGTTCCTTCCTGATAGGAAAAACCTTGAACCCGGGGGAGTAATGCGATGCCGTATGGAATCGCGTTTCTTGAGACGATTCATCTCGTTTCATACATATATCTGCAGCATATTGCCAATACTTAGACACCAAAAGTATGTATGAGTGTGAGGTTGGTTCAATGGTTCATCATGTACTACAAGCTTGTCAACTATAATGACTGAATATAGTTTATCCTGGGCCTGGGCTTCCATCAAGGGCAGAGATGGTACGACATTTACGTAAGGTTTGTTTTAACACGTCACCTGGTACCTGCCAGTGTAGAACTTACGGATTGCTGAACTCGAATGTCATCACGGGGCCAAGTCACTGTCAAACCCTCAGGGATTGACCGTATTGTGCACATATACCGTCGGTCACTACGTTACGGCTACGCTTCGGAGTCCCGGGCCGCCTGGCGAGTTTGGCTTGCCTCTTGGATCTATGATTGAATAATTGTTTATCTGTCTGAATTCAATGCTGCACCCAAACGTGTCCGAGGCTCTCGCTTGCCGTCGGCCTCCTAAATATAGAAAATTATGTTGATGGGTTTATTGTGGGTGCTGGACCAGCAGGGGTGATGTGTACTAACGCACTTGCTAGTGGGATTCATGTAGCCCACAGGTCACCGTGATTGGGATGTTACATTCTTAATTTACGGTACTCATGCCAACTTCATTGATGCAGATTATCGAAGGTATCGATAGGACAGGTGGATGGTATTCAACTCAGGACGATTGAAGTTCTTCAGGTCAATTACCCCTGGACCATGGCTCTGCACCGTACATTCGCACTGGCAGTAGGAGTTTTGTTCATTAAAATGCACACCATGACTACGCTTAATTCTCGTCCTAGCGTGCTGGACGCACTCCTGACATAACTTGCCCAACAGCTCGACCTTGTGAGGTCCTGGAAGCTGTCGAGTCGATCTTTGTCGATTTCATGCTCAGACGCGGTTTCATTATTGATCATTCCATTGTACCTGCTTCAATTACATGAACTGTTCAATGACTCAGGGTACTTGCGGTTTAGCGGAAATTCAGGATAACGCATGCTTCAGCATATTTTTTGTCAAAGCTGCAGATCTCGATTATATGATATCTAGAACATATCATGATGCAGACCTCGCCCAGTGACTGGCAAGGCATTCGGAAAAGTTCCGCCGACCACTCATGAACATTGAAGGAAAAATACTCATCGGCATTTGGTCGCCGCAGCCAGGTGCCATGCATATGGGTCGGAGCTGCCGTTTAAATTCCACTGGTACCGAGTCAAGATAAGTTTTTAGAATCCGAGGCCTCGGCTTTATTTCTTGCTTATACTCTATCATTCGACAAAGTTCCGAATAACAACACGAGTGTCACGAGGATAATCCCGGCGGCCTATTGAGGATGTTGATATCAATCCGGAGGAGATAGTACTTTGTGATCGTTCGGCCGCCTGATGGTTCAATCAATGGCGGCCCCTCGGGGGAAAGAACTCCATTATCCCTCGCTGCAAGAAATTCCTTTGACTCTGGTAGTAGGCTTCTGTCTTGTTACTTCCTCTTGTGAAACGTTATTGCATATGTAGGCGCAAGTGTTAATGTTTACAATGAAAACCGCAGGGGTATCATAATGATATGGCAGGAGAAAATCACGGACGCGTGTAGGGCATGCGAGTCAACCACAGAAGACTATCAATCACCCCCTCTCTCATCCTCGCCATCCAGGCAAAGGAGCGGCTTCGGCACTTCCGATTAATACCCTCCTCGCACCACCCTTTCCGGAAGGCAGTTTTGGTGCGGGCTTGCTTGTAGCTGAGCTGCTGACCTTCAGCTTTGGTTGAGGAGCAGGAGGCAACGAAGGAGGTGGTTTTCGGAGGACCTTGTCGCGGTTTTCTTTCTCTGGCTTCAGCTTTCCAGGTACGACAAGCTCCGCTTTGGTCTTTCCCTTCTCCTTCGTCGAAAAGGGCTTCGATTCGGGAGGTAGCATGTTCTTCAAGGGAGGTAGAGGAACAACATTTGACTCGGTCTTCTTCTCCCTCAAAGGACTATCATCTGACTCTGATCCACTTAGGAATGTCTTCTTTGTAGCAATGGGCGGGGGAACAACAGATGTCAAAGAGCCTTCGCTCTCTTCTGATACCCCGTCCATGCTGTCAGGAGAGTTCGCAAGCATGAGAATGCGGGAGAGTGGACTCGGTTTGGCAGGCGAGTAAGCATGCGACATGTGTGGCGCGAGTGGCTTCGCAAGTGGGAATGGACGACGTGTATTCACAACAGGAGCAGGGGGTGTTTTAGGTGACGGGAGAACAATTTTCGGTATTGCGGCCAGTGCCTGGGCAGGGGGTGACGTGCAATCTAACGAAGAAGTGTCAGTGTTCGAAGCGAAACCTGACCCGGCGTCAGTGGACGTGCACGATTTTCCTCCTGATGTTGTCTGATGCGTGGTTATCACTGGAGGAAGGAATGCCTCTACAGGGGGTAAGGACGTCCGGGGTGAACGCGGAGGGAGCACAAAGGCTGAGGGTAAAACAGACTGCGCCAAGGTCGGCTTTTTGCCCAATGCCTCGAAGGCGGCTAGTGGAATAGCGATAGGAATCACCTCCGTCTCGTAAGCAGGTTCCATTTTACTTGGTGGTGGGATTGAGAATGACGAGGAACGTCGAGACACTCGGGTCTTTCTGCTTGCCACCTTACCGACGACCTTGGGCTTCATAGGCGACTTTCGGGGCGACTTGATCTTATGAGCCTGAGGCGGTCGAGGTGCAGGTTGGGAAGTTGTGGTAGGTGTTGGTGGGAGATCGGTGAGCATCTGCTCGACATGCCAGGAACGCTTCTCCTCAAGGAACTGGATGCGCTCAGTCTGAGTGCGACCATGAGTTACGCGTTAGACCCAAGTGTTGGATTTTTACCTCTAGAGCGGCTTTCTCCTTGCCAAGTTTGACAGCAGCATCGGTAAACTTTCTCCTCTCCTCATCAAGTTCAGTCTTCATTCGCTCAAGGCGCTCAGCGGCAAAGTCTCGCTCTGGCTGTGTCATGAGCTCGACGCTCTCGTCCCTTGTATCGCGTTCCGTAGATGATGTTTGGGATGCAATTTGCATTAAGAGGGCCTGAGTCTCTATAACATGCCTCTCATGGAGTTTCTTAGCTTCATCTGTTTCGAGGACTTGTTAGATGTACGCAAGGAAACCCGATGGCATCTAGAGACGCACCAAGTTCTGAGCGCAACCCGTCAACGATTCCTTGTAATCGTTTATTTTCCAGAGCATCCGAGGCCTTGACGTAGTCTGGTGCTGGTGGTGGGGTAGCTCGCTGTGACAGGCGTTCTGAAATGACATCGAGGACGCTGTGCGCCGAGGAGAAGAGAGTAGAAAGCTTGTCATTAGCAGCGTTGGGATGTGCTAAAGGGAACAATACGCTGTGCGTTATTATTGCAGGCTACGGACAGATTAGCGGGCTGGTCTGTGCTTGAAGCTGTAGTCACACCTCTTCATCACAAGGTGAAGCCAAGCATCGCAGTTCGTGTAGTACGGACTGCAGTCGGTTTGCGACATTTACAACAAGCCGCTGTAACACCAACGTTTCATCAGCTAGTGAAGCACGAGCAGATTCGGCTTGTTCAAGAGCAATCTCAAGGTATCCCTTCCCCTTGCCGAAGGTTTCGGACCCGCTCACCACGTCGGCATTGCCGCATCGAAAGGTCAATCCTGATGTCAAAGTCGATAGCTTCGTCTGCATGTCGGAAAGCTTTGACCATTTCTCCATAACGCGCTCGACTTCTTTCTCTTTCTTTTTGATTTCTGCTGAGTGAGTCGCTCGGAGAGCAATTAACGAGGAGCGCGTCCGTTGAAATTCAGCTGAAGTTTGCTTGTGGGCTGATTCCGAAGCTGCCAAGGATTTGGAGGCCGTTCTGCCACAGAATTTAGATTAAATTTTTGATAAAACTAACCAATTGCTCACGCAATTCGTGACTTGTAAACATTCATTTCGCGCTCTGCATTAGCTGCCCTTTCAGTGGCTGAGCGATGCATCCCCGTGAGCCGCTCGTGGTCATAAGAAAGGGTGCGCAAACTGGTCGATAAATCTTCAGCGCGAGATATATCATTCTAATGTTTCAGAGGAAAGTCTTGAATGAGACTGGTGTCACTCGCACTATTACACAACTGCGCTAACGCACCACTCTTTGGCTTAGCATAGCAAGCAAACACTTTGCCAGCTGATCGGTGTCAGAATTTGAGAGTCCTTCAAAAGAGAGCCCAGGTGAATGAGCGAACCCATGTGCTACAAGCTGAGAGTTAATGTATTCCAGACTGGATGTTGACGCGACGGAATCAGAGGATGTCGCTTCCGAGCATGGTGATCCAAAGTCAGAGATAGAGACATCAAGAGTCCAATGCACCAGCTTTCGTGGTGTGACTGCCATCGTCTGTCGTGGTGATGGGTTGTTGGTTGCTGTCGTTGTCGTCCGTGTCGGCGTCGTCAATGTTGAACTACTTCTGACGCGACCCGGTCACGTGTATTCAATGTTAACGCGTGACAGAGGAAAATATGTGACAACAGCCGCATAGCATCTCTTCAACTTATAAGCGCTGGAGACCAGGCTTCAATCCAGAGCCATGGAAACTTATCACTCGTATTACACTCAAACGATGCAAGGTTCAAAGTTTTATTGACTTCACATTTTCTGCGTGATCTCTCCTCTCATAGACTCATCATCTCCGCTTATCGGTCCTTTTTCCCGTTCTTTCTGAAACTAACATGCAACAGGATCCATTCTTGACTGAGTTCGGCCTCACTCACCCACTGAATTAAGTCGAGGACAAGTATTACTGGATTTACGTGCCGTGATGAAATCCTCGTCTGGCTACAGGATCATGGCAGATCGTTTTTTTCACGTAGGAAGACTGATGGAAGGAAATCAGTCGTAAGTCATTCTTTGAGCCTATAGTATGTGCTTTTGAATCTGCTCGTTAACAAGATATTGACTTGTCTGCGTCATCGTCTTCAATACTCGTTTTGTGTATCCATCCTGCTACTACGATGCGTTTCTCGACTTAATTGATCACCAGCTATCACCAGGCCTCTTTCACAGCAGATATACACTATACGATGCACGTGGTATCCGCCATGGCTGGTCCATGATAGATCGATGCAGTCGATCACGCCGAGAGCAAATGTCATTATCGATGTGAGAGTATGTAGACTACGTAAATTCCGTGAAGAGAAGCAAATAGTAAGGAACGACACGTCGACATGCGAGCTACAGGGGATGACAGCAAGTATAGTGATGTAAGTTTGATTTGATTCGAGGAAATAAACATCCAAATAAGCATCTTAAATAGTGATTTGATCTATGATTCGATTCTCTTGTAGTACAACACGTATGCTGGGCGTCCCTAAGAAAATTGTCAGGGTTGAATCTTACAGGCAAATTAAAAAGCTTACCACTATATCCTTGGCGTCAGTCGGTGTGACCCGACTGTCGTCACAATAAACCCATCCTCCACGAGAAGCGATATAAGCGGTATCTGGACACCCAAGTTGACAAAAAGGCAACATAGCAACAACGGAAAGGCTCACAATGTCCGTTGCTTAGATTTCCAAAATGATTGGTCACGCCGTATAGATCGTATTTGTATGGTGGCGTCTGCACTCGCGGATCATCACCGCCAATACCATTCCCTGAATTACGCATTCCGGGGGGTAGAGCTGGAGGCATGTAATTCGTCAGATCCAGACCCTTGAGAGGAAAGTCAACGACGGTCTCAATCTTGTCTGTGAATACCCCTTTGTGCGAGAAGCGCTTCAGGTGGATAAGCAGGATTGGTGGAAGGCGTGATAACGAGAGCTGTTTAGTGGCGTTACGCAAAGTTTTGCAATACGGACAGTGCCTAGCAATGACATGAGAACAATGTCATAAAATTGCGCGACACCATACCAAGCCTCCGTTCCCGAAAGCACTTCTTCTTTGACAAAAGCGTCTAGGCACAACTGCAGGGATGTCTTGGACGGGCCCTTCACGGAAGGCACGGGAAGCGAAAGGTACATAAAGGAGTTATACGTTGTCGATGTCTGCATGATAGTTGCAGGCATTATTAAGTGTTTGAGAACGTCCATGAAAGGTCCAAACCCACCTTACGACATGTCAAACACACCAACCGATTCTTGAATTGTCCTTGGAAGAAATCTACAATAAGTGAATCGTTCCGCATCCGATAAACCTCCCATTCCTGTGCACTGGCAATCGCCTGAGGAAGCCGCTCCAGTTCAGCCTCGCGTTCCGGCGTCGTTCCATTGGATGGTTTATTAAGGACACGGTTGAGGTCCTCGTGGAGACCATCAAGTAAAAAGGTGAGGAATTCTTGCGAGTCATGCTGGTCAGATCCCGAGAATTGAGGAGCATGTGTGCAGATTGATTTCTTGCCGACGAAGTCAGTTGTGAACCAATGAAAACAGTAAACTTACCCTGAACGAAGCGGGGATCAGATGCGGAAGTTCAGAATGCGACATTTCGTAGAGAATGTTTGCAAATGCCAATGCGAGGCGCCCCTTCGTTCCCATGGGGTTGACCGCGTTAACAGCCTTCCTCCACCGGCCTTCTATATCAGAGTCATCTCCCGTAAGCCCTCCATTTGGGTGTGGATTTTGACATTCATACCAGTGAAGAATCTCGCAAATGGCACCGTGGCACTGAGGCACTGAATTGTAGCATTCATGTAACATGTATTTCCCAAATTCTTGAGGCCAACCGTGACAATCTGCATGTCAGACCAGTATGTCACGGGATAAGTAGAAGCTATTGTAGGCGGTTTGGGAGGCTCCTTAAGTGTGCTAACGGAATATGACTGCGAGTGGGAATGATGCCGCTGGAACGAGGAGGAAGCGACCGGAGGGGGAGGGCGAATAATGTGAGAATGAGGTAGATCGGGGTAATCGATGGGGAGGCGAGCGCTAAACGACGCACTGCCAGTACCTTGTTCGACGTAGTCGCTTCGCCTCCGAACAAGTGGAGAGTGGTTGATGCTCGCCTGCGGTGGAATCGCTGGGGGGCGAGAGATTACGGACGTGGCCCCTGACCTAGAAGCAGAGGAAGCACTTGTGGTCGAGAAGGAGGGGTATTGTATCGATGCGGAACCGTTTGTGAGAGAATGGGGTATTACGGAAGGTGTGCGGGGTGTCTGTGGGACAATGAGCAACGTGTAATCAAATCAGGGCAAGTGCCACGTACACTATCAGGACGACTATAGCTGTATGATATAGATGATGGGATGTGTGTAAGAATGTTCGCGCGGCTTATGGAAGCGGGAGTGTCACTTAATGTTTCTGAATCGTGGGACTTAAGCAGTAGCCTAGTGCCGGAACATTAATACTGGATCCAGGGTGGAAAAAGTTTAGCTTACCCTGGGGAATCGTTCGACAATTCCGGAAACCGGCGCTCAGGTGATGAGGGTATGCCAGATAGCACGTCATTTGTTGAAGGTTTCCAGGGGAGTGAAGCTGATTCTAACGTTGACCTAGTACCGAAATATCAATAATACTGGACGCAGGTTGGAAGAATGAATGCTCACCCTGAAGGGTCGATCAGCAATTCCGGAAACCGGCGCTCAGGAGATGAGGGTATGCCAGACAACGCGCCATTTATTGTAGGTTTCCAGGGGAGTGAAGCCGGTTCGAATGTTGATGTACCTCCCGGGTCCTTCTCTGCACTTTGTTTCTCTACTTCATTGGCTGCAGCGACTCCAGCGGTACCGAACACAACTTGATCAAGGCCTGTCTCTGACGATTCGGTAGACGTCGGCGATGGCGGCCCAAATGACGACGGCGGCACGACTGCGTATGGCGAAGGTGTTGTAGAGTTTGATGCAGATGATGCGGTGCTGAGAACAGCAGTAGAGGACAACGAGGGTGACGGTCGATTATAGCGGGCTAAATCCGGCATGTACAGGGGAGGAGGAGTCCCAGGGGGAACTTCCCGTGAATAACGTTTTGTCGTGGGGTCGACGAGTCCATTTTGACCAAGCATCTTCATCCGATCCGCAAGCGATGTTATACTGGATAATTCTCCCTGATGGGGTGAGACACTATGGAGGAAACAAGAGTCAATATATACGAAAGGACAATCTGTTGGGCGCAGCGCTCACGTTGTGGTCGATCTCTCAAGATCAATTTCCGCCTCGAGGGTTTTGATACGGTTCAGAGATTCCCTGTTTTCCTGTGGAGAATATCATTGGATGGTACTCTACACTAAAGACATAGTGCAAACCTGCAGGAACTGTAGGAACTCATTGTAAACTGGGCTCCCTTTGGTCCTGTCTGCGGCGTAACTGGGGTGGTTTGTATAAGTCGTAATAAGGTTAGCTGCGACGTAGAGGGCATGCAGAGCTGCCTTTGGGTCCCGAGCGGCGTCCCTCGATTGAGCCAGGTGCATCTGGGAACGGGCCGACCCAATGAGTGCTTTGGCACTAAAACCTTTACTGCGTTCCGCAGTGCTTTTAGCATGTTCCTTGATCTCCAGAACAGATCCTGAAGATGAAAAGCCATTGTGCATAGTTGGAGAATCCAAGGGAAGATTGATAGGTCGAGGTAAGTGTGCTCCGCTGTGAGTGTCTGGACCGAACCCTGCGAGACTATGTGATGGGGGAAGAACGACGACACCAGGCATTCAAGAGAATGAGAAGAGTAGCCTCGAGTAGCCCCGAGTAGAGTCGGCGATTCAGTGCGTGACAGGTACTGAGCCGCTCGGCGACCGTGGCGGAGCGAAATACTACTTGGCAGAACAACAACTTCGTCCCACATCGTGTGACAAAATACCGACAATCCCGATTACATAACTCAACAGCAACTAACTCTCAACGTTAATGTTCTTTCTTGAACGACAAATGTACTGTACAAAGTTCATTTAAAATACAACGGAGTATTCCAAAAGACCCGCGTTTAACCATCCATTGTGTCATCAAGGGGAGAAAGGCTACCATCAGGGGAATGGCCAGCACCGACCCCATTTCGGTGCTCAAAGTGGCATTTGTGGCACCGCCAACGACCCGAGTAATGTTCGCTCGGATAGAATGCAGGGGAGTATTGTGTAGAGCACATATCACACTGGAGCGCAGGTTCAGCCGAAATATCGACCGACGGGGTGCCGTCCGTGCGGATGTTCAAGGTCTGGTCGAGTCTCCTAGCCTTCCGAAGTAGAGCATGCGCCTGGGTCACCGGCGCCTGTTTATAGATCCGGCAGTAAACTTGAAGAGCAGTCTGCCATACAGCGTCAGCAATCCTAACAGATGAAATATTTTGATCCCCCACCTCTCCAGTCTCATCCGTTTCACACACATCGTATAGTTCCCGCCTGTTGTTCTCATGTTCCTGGCAACATACAATAGGAACCATGTTGCCAGTCTCACCCTTGAAGGTGGTAATTATACCATCCCGACGTGGATGACGCACCTGCAATAATTATCCTATGATGCAAAACGACGAAAAACGAAAAACCGTACCGGCTGGATCTCGAAGCCAAAATGGTGACCTTTCCTCCAAGCACAAGATGAATGGTATTCTCGTACACAGTCACTGCATCGGATAACTGCACCGCTGCTTTCGCCGCATAGAGTACATTTCTGGTGATTCGTGTCAACTAAACAAGGATAAAGGAAACGGATGCGTCCTTACAGATGCCCATCTCTGTTTGGGTATGGTGCTAATGCCCTCAACGAGCCGGAGTTGCGATACATCCGAGAAACTGATCTCGGGAGTAAAGACAGCACACAGTACATGTGCCCACCCTTGTCCTTCTGTGGGCTTGGAAGCACGTAAAAACGAATCAGCATTGGGGAATTGAGCTTTCTTCTTGGATTTGCGCCGTGGGCACAGCAAACAGTCAGTGTGCTAGAGAATACAAGTTATTATCATACGGCTAGAACAAACCGATTTTTTGTCGATTTACCATAGATGATTCCAGGGTCTCCTCGTTCTGGCAAATGTCACACATCCACGAATCAACGGCGCTCTTGTCCACATGGACACCACATGATGCTAGATATTTGTGCTATTGAATTGGTGTATGACGTAATTAGATCAGGGAGCTCACCTGCGTGCACTCGGAATTGGCACTGGTTACACCTCAGCACCTTACCCACCGGACCATTCTTCTGGCATGCCAAGCAACGCAGTTGTGGGGCCGTTGGAGTATTAGGGGGAGGTGTTGCATTAACGGAGGCCGATGTTGAGGTCTGAGATCAAACGAAAATAAATAATTGAAGTAGCAGGGTGCGTTCGCTTTTACCTTCACTCGCTTCGTACTAGGTCCATTTAGGGGCGTCCCTTCACGTTTATCCGAACCCTTCTTGCTGGACGGTAGAGCATCCTCACGGACTGTACGGAAATTAAGGTCCGCATATTTACGCCAGTTCGTCCCACAAGTATCGCAGAGAATATCGGTGACAAGGCCTTTGGGGGCCCTCCACCAATTTTCAGATTCACGAGTACGGCATGCGCCACAACTATTGTTGTGTTTGGACAATCCAAGCATGATTGAACCTTCGTCGTCGGAGAATTGGTCGGCAACGGCGGCAGTAGCAGAGGGCACCTCATCTTTGCCCTGGTCTTTGGCCTTGAGTCTCGCAGCTCTGATTTGTGCATTCTCTTCCTTTAGTCTCGAACTGAACAGGAAAAAATAATAAGATAAAAATCTGAGAAAATAACCCGCGCCCACTTTTTCCAGTGCCCGTAAAACCGCACAACCTCGGCCATAGAACGAGTACCGATTTCGTCATGTACAGCGCGAAGTTCAGCACCGTAGAGGAAAATGCCGTCCTCAAAAGCAGTCACCTCATCTGCGGTCCACTCCCGGTCGGTATGCCTCGTTTCACCCTTCTTCCACTATCGAACCAGTCAGATTTTCTCACTGAAAAAATCCACTAATTTTTGTCTGCGACATTACCTTCTCTGGACGGGCGGGAATAACACTCATATCAACAGTGGACCAGCCACGATTCAACAAATGTGCCTGGGAAAACCGCCTGAGGGCCTCGGTCAGCCAGTCGACACTGTGCAATTTTTCCTGATTTCTGCTCAGTACCACCTTCCATGCTTCCACTGAAATTTTGTTTTAGAAAACCCAGTCCCCCAAGGTCACGAGGCACCTACTTTCAGCGACTGCGAAAAGAGTAAGCAAATTGTTTACCTAAGCTTAGGGAAGGCTAAAAATACGTACTTTCTTCATCTGTCAATGTGTTGATCGCGCTCAGAACTTCGACAGTATAGTCTCCGCCCCGCTGTTCCGGATCTAAGTTGCCTTGAGCAGCATCCCCGGCTAAGAGGAGAAAAAACCTACCAGAAAGCGAGGGTACATCAGGCGTAGTCGGAACAGTAGCTTGATATTTAGGGCCAACACGGGTAGCGGATCGAGGGAAGATAAGATCGTCAGGATCTATCGTCCAGATGTACTAAGCTTCACACATCCCGTATCAAACACACACTCACCAAGTGTATCTTCTGCCACTGTGTATTGCCTTCATGGGAATATGAGCGGTCAGCTTTCGCTCTTAAATACCTATCGAGATAGGGATGCGATCAGGCGCATACACTTACCCAAAGTACCGAAACGGCCACATTTTAAAGTACTTGATCTCGACGTTTTCTTCCTTTTCCGCAAGGCTCCTGTCTTTGCGTGGGCGTCCTCGACCTCGTGGAGCAGGCGCATTAGACTTTGGCTTCGTAATGGGGGTCGGATGTCGGACGTCATGTTTATCTACCTCTTCTTCATGACGCTTAGAGCAAGGGGCGCACGTCCATCCGTAGCCACGTGATGGCTTTGCCAGAAGTGGGGGTTGTACGCAGCTCATGTGGAAGAAATTCTTGCATCTATCACACCCTACTGTGTCAGGACTGGTGTTATAATATTAGAATATGCACAAAATAGAAATATTTCCTCCATCAACAACGTACTTTGCACACCATTCACTGCAGGTCGCGCACAACCGCAGAGTGTCAGTGAGGTCGGGAACCACGTCTTTCTCGGCTACCACATATTCATATCTTGAAATCAAAACCTGCCTGATGTTATCGGGCACTGCAGGAAACGTTGACTCGAAATGGTGGAAGTAACGAGAAGTTGTACGTACAATTCCGAACGTCAGTCGCCTGTATAACATCAAACTCCTTCTTGATATAAGGATCAAAAAGACGATTGAAATAAAATCTATCAGGGCGTTTCTTCCATCCAGCTAGGTCGGTTATTTTATCCCTATGCAAAACGTGGCACCGAGAGCGAAGTTGGTTTATGTCGCAGATCTCTGAATATATGGCGGCGAGAAGGAGGCGAGAATCCGCAACCGGACGATCACTGACGTCGCTTGGACGATAATACCAAGCCAATCGAACGCGGGTATATATTTCCTTTCCCTTCCCTTTGCCTTTGCCTGCCCCTTCCGGTGGCAGGAATTCCATGATACGGGCTACGGAGTATGGGGTACCATCTCGAACAGACCACGGTGGAGAGCAATATACATGGTCTTCGTAAATCAAGTCAAAATGATATCAGAAGAAGATATAGAAAGGAGTTGGATTTTTACCGTTGACTTTGACCTTCTCCCCGCTTTTCAGGGTGACCTGGGCTGTCATAAGCGCTTGTCGGAAAAGATTGCAAGAAAAATCTGCAGGGGATTAAAACAAACTCTTTGACTTTAATTAAGTTCAATACCGTCAAAATTTGACTCACCTTGGCGGTTTATTGTGTTGTTGTGTGGATAGGATGAGCTGTACAATGAAGGAAACGAGGTGGAGAAGGTGTGATCCACGAAAGGCAGAAGCTGCATGGTAATCAAACTCCGATGGGCGCGAATATTCCCGCCGGCTCACACAAAACACCAATATTAGTGCACAAGCCCACTACCACGCAATGTTAAATTTCAGCTTGTATTTTCTTGAATGTTTTGACGAGAATAAAAGTGAAACCAATGTCTGATTATTGCGACGTGAACATGCTTATAGTGTGGCAGCCTTATGTCGGAGCTAGACAAGTGTTTCCATTTGAGTTCACATGCCGTACCTGGCCGTAAGTATCTAGCAATTCCTGCTAGCTGTGCATGTCGACATACATCTTGGATCCGTTATACCGAGAAAGTATGTAGCTTGTCGTTTGCAACACATCTTCAGGAACCTTCTGCGAGCTAAATGATTCATTGGAAACCAATGATTACTGCGAATTCCCCGCTGCGGCAGCATTGTCAATGTTATCATACCACACGGGCGCTTGTCTACTGATACAGTACATACATTGACTTTCCACGATGACACCAAAGAAGAAGAAGGCTTAAACATCCGAGCGGGCCTTGAACGCGGATTCTATGAGGAGATAGTAAGCTCATGATGCAATTTTATGCCATTTAAATCTTGTCCTCGGATATCTTACAGTTACACTTTCTGGGCCATTCATCAGATCGCCACGTTCGACCTCATATACACCCCCTCCACATGCTGTTCGGCCTCCGGTTGCCTTGCAGCAATGTCCATGTTTAATGATGGCACTCAATGCCAGCTTGCTGAGGCAAAGATAGGCGATACGGCGTCTACTCCTTTTACCTATCAGCCCGACTCGGAGGACTTCACGGGCTTGCCACTTCCTGTCACGGTTACACAGGCTAGTCCTGCGGATCCAGGCTGCCAAAAAACAAAAAGAGCGCGCGTACGTGGTCTCCGCATGTATTGGGAATGTTTCATGAAGCGCATGGGCACTAAGTCCCCTTCCTTATCCTCCGCCCTCGTGGACAGTATTCGTGATAGCGGTCAAGTTCAGCTAAGAACAGAGGCTGGTACCGACGTTGACGAAGTCGATGAAATTGTCGTGGACCGAAATTGGACAAAGGATATGAAGAATTTGCCAGACCACTCGGAAAACGTTCTGGATAATTCAGGGGATAGCTACATGGCTCATGTCGGTGTGGGGGCCGATACAAGCGTCGGCCATGAAAGTACCGCGTTTCCAGATGATGGTAGCTTCTTTCGTCGATTTCTCGTTCTTCTCCGCTGGGAGGTTTGGCCAGCGGTGCATAGATTCTTTCATGTTCGTTTTAATGATGAAAAGACGGAAGAACGATATCAGGGGGAGCGCTGGTGTATGAGAAAGGTACTGTGCCTTCTGAACTTCCCTGCTACGTAACTGACGCTTTGCTCAGGTGTTAGCAGTTTGGTCGGCCATATTTTTCATCGCCAACTGGGTCATCGGCGCAGCAACAATTGCCACCCCTATCACCATACTCGATAAATCATGGATATGGGGTGTGAGTACAAATTTAGTTTGCATGCATTGACAATATTCATATTTTGTAGTTTATACCTGCGCATACCATTCCTCTACTCTTTTTGGTCGTATTCGATTTCCCACTGGACCGTCCAACACCTTATCAGTTGCTTCTAATGATCTCAACATGGTCATGGTGAGCCTCATATATATGTAGTGTGCAAGTACAACAGTCTTGATCCCCCCCGAGGTGTTTGTATGAGATCGTGACAATGTAAGCCTTAGCGTTATGCCCTTTACTGTGACTCTGATACTGGATGAAGATATGTGTGTGGATATTATAGTACAGATAATACATGCGGAACAAAAGATTTCCTCGGAACATTCTAGTGCGTTGTATCGGTCTTCGAGCTCAAAACCACTCATCCTTGCTTCTAGCTATACCTCCGCATTACAAACTATAGCACTGTTCGGGATGAGGATGGATAGAGTCGCCGCTATGGTGGGGGCACTGACTTTCTTGATCATGTGAGACGTGCACGAGTCAATGTATTGCGAGGCCTACACTGATTCCTCATAGCTCAAGTACTCTTATTTTGCCATATAAGCCAATATGGACCAAGCGTGCGTTGAATCTCTAATCTTACCCCGCTAGTTCACCAAAAATTTCAGACATGCTTAATTTTCTCCTGTATCACACGTTCCTCTTGTTTGTTCATTACATGAACGAGAATGTAAGTGGGAACAAGTATCCTTATCTTTCTTATTCTCACCCTTACAGTCCGAACGGCGTCTCTTTATTCTCCGAGAGCAACTCAAAACCCAGTTTAAGGCTACCCAGAAGGCTCAAATCAACGAGCGAAAAGAAGCGGACTCTAAGAGGAGGCTTACGTCGTGCGCATCATGTTCGCATGCCTGTATAGTCCACTGACTGACTATTGTTGTTAGATATGTCTTCCATGATAAGTATAGTACCTTATTTCCCTTGCCTGACTTACTGGAAATTTACAGGTTCGAGTGCCCTTGAACACAGCTCGTGGGTGCTATCAGGTACAGGTGTATAGCTGGTGCTGATCGAGCGTCTAGTTCTTGCCGTGCAGAATATGGAGGCATCGTGTGCAGTGTCCAAAGCGCAAGAAATAGAATTCATGGCATTAGGGGGCAGCTTGGTCATGATGTCCAAAGGCAAGTCCATCTTCGATCATTTTCTGCAGCTAACTAACTGCTCAGCAGTTCTCAACGACATGCTTGACTTGTTTGAGTAGCTCCCTCGCTTCTAGGAACCGTGTCTGACACCGCTCCTAGCAATCGCATGGATAGTGGTCTATTCGAGATCTTGTATAAACCATACAAATTCCATGCTGTTATGCGCTCATTGTTTATTCCACTGCGCATGGCAACAGATGCCCGCAACCTTGAACTCGTGACTTGTCTTGACGAGAATATCGACAAGGTTGCGCGACAAGCCGCTTACGAGGCCGCAGGCGACAATTCGGCAGAATCCGAGAAGTATCTGAACAACGAGGAGGACGGCATCGTTCTTGGGGATGCTACTAGGCTGCGACAGATTATCAATAATCTTGCAAGGTCTGCATCTATCTATATGCCATCAAGACTGTCTGGAACATTTCATTTTCAGCAACGCTTGTAAATTCACCCCTGCGGGAGGAAGAATAGAATGTTCAACACGCCTGATATTCCCTGCACATCCTGCGCCAGAACCTTCCGTTTC
>NW_024538658.1:0-57045 GCF_016647635.1 Suillus subaureus
AAACGCTCCTCATCCAGTCCAAGAAAGCTTCTACGAGTAGTGGCCCTAAACCAGTGTGCGTCACTATCCCGCACGGAGGACCCCATGCGACATCGACTACTGCGTTTGTTCCAAGTGTTGTCGCATTAGCACTTGAAGGATGTACGTCCCTCTCTCTAACTTCCAAACTGCAATCCTCGATCACTCACTCACACCACAGACACCCTCAACCTGCCCAACTACACAGGCTCCATGGGATTCGGCCAAGCATACATCCAAAAGCTCCTCGGGCACTGCGGAGCATGGACGTCGAAGATGTCGCAGAAAGCGTTAGGGAGCTTATTAAAAGGGGCGTTTCAGAGGAAGGAAGACAGGTCGTGATGGGTGGCAGTCATAGCGGGTTTATCGCTGCTCGTCGTACGTCCTCTTTCATCCCAAATGGCTTTTTCATTCACACTTGATATACACGTTTGATGACGATGACACTGACGTTCACCTTTGCGCGCATACAGTGATAGGTCAACACCCAACCCTATTCAATGCAGCATCACTCCGCAATCCCGTCATCTCAGCAGGCGAACTCGCATCGGGGACTGATATCCCTGATTGGGTTTATTCTGAATTCGGTGTTCCGTCCAACGACCCTGGCTCCTACACGTCATCCATGACCATCTTCAACTCCCTCATACCACCCCCATCCACATCACCCACACCGACGCCTCTCACGTCCGCACCTTCCCAAATGGCGCTCCTGCTCCCACCAACACCCCCAACTCCACTAATGACACCCTCAACATATCACACCCTCTACGCCGCATCCCCAATCGCGCATGTCGATAATGTAACAGCGCCAGTGCTGATATTGATAGGCGAGGATGATTTGAGGGTCGCTCCGGGGCAGGGGATTGGTTTTTATCATGCGATTAAGGGCAGGGCAGGTGGAGGTGCGGTGCGGACTGGGAATGCGACTGAAGATGGAACTGGAGCTGTGGATGAGACAGGGACCGAGAAGGACAAAAAGAAAGGGATAGTAGAAATGTTATCCTTCCCCGGAGAATCGCATGCGATCGATGGAGTTGAAGCTGCTAGGGTTTCGTTTGAGGCTACGAGGGATTGGTTCAAGGCGTTTGCAGAGGGCCGTTAGTTTGTGCGGTGGTGTATACATACGGGAAATCATGTAGGCTGGGATATACCCTTGACGTCGACCGTTGAAATTTGAACATGGTGTAAATTCGACAGATCGATTCGTTCTTCTCGTGTCAACTAGGTGTTCGGAATATCAATGGATGTATGGCTCAATCAAGCATTGCACTGTATCATGGTGTCGTTCTATTTGGACATCCTGTTAGCTACCTTGATCTCACGCATAAAGATTTGAATTGATATCATTGTGCATGGAATCATGGGAGCTAACAACCTGCCAGTATAACGCTCCCCACCTCGAGCACCGGGAGAACTGGCTGAATAGAGGACACCACGAAAAAAACCAAATAAGAAAAAATCTAGGGATCAACGATTCGAAGTACTCATCTCTGGCCGTGAATCCAGAATCCTGGTACTCACCCTCAGAATCGACCCGGACCCTATCAAACTCCCCTGATCTCATCGACAAATAAGTTGTATGTAATCGCTAGAATAACTAGCGGGAGCGCACGCTCAGTAAGTTCAAGAACAAACTATCATTGAAGATATCTACCTAGCGGGAGCGCACGCTAGGTTACATCAGTATGAGATAGAACAGCGAGTAAGAGATAGAACATACCTCAGTAAGTTCAAGAACAAACTGAGGTATGTGTTGAGACGACGCGAACTAAATACGAGAGACCAAGAGCTTAGGTAATTGTACCGGTGAATGGACGAGCGGAGGAGTTCGTGTGGTCAAGAAGCAGGAAGATGCGTTGCTGAAAGTCAACAGTATGTTCTATCAACGAGATCATGAAAGCTACCCGTGCCAACTTCAAGCTCGACCTCCACGCGGAGGACCTTGAAGCGGTGAGACTTGAACTCGCTGCGAAAAATAGAAATGCTAGTAGAGGTTCACATATTAGTAGGGCTATAGCTTTGATTACATAATGTCACGCTTTTCAGAATCAGTTGGAGGCGTTGCGGCCATCCCTCGAAGAGTTCACCGGTTCACTGATGATGGTTGTGTCCGCCATCATCGTGAGAGAATATGAAGAACGCCCATGACACACTGCGAGCACGCAGTCGACTAGTACGAACTTGGCATTTCAAATCCAAAACTTAGGTGAGGACAAACACAAGGGAGTTATCCACTCGAAAACGTGAGGTGCTGCGCATCCTGCACCGGGACTATTCACATGAGATTTTCGTAATCATACTAGGTCCCATTTGAAAGTGCGGTGCTTCTGGAGTACTTAACCTGTGCCCATGGCATGGGGTGCTGTGACTATCAGCAAGCCCGACTGTTGCAATGGCGTTTATCACTGTTGCATGCACTCTTATTGTCTTGGCCAGCATCTGGATCATGAAACAACAATATCAGGCCACAAGGCGACTGTCATTACCGCCTGGACCGCCTGGACGCTGGCTTTTAGGAAATACAATGCCAAAGTCATAGTGAGTCTTTATCAAGGGACATCAATATGATCTCTAATCCCTCACGCAGTGCACCGTTTCAATTCGCGAGGTGGACAGAACAATACGGACCCGTGTTCTCGCTCAAACAAGGCCATAGGATTTTTGTCATTATAGGACGTCATCAGGTAAGTATCAAGCAGACCATTGTCTAGCCAGGCACGAAGTGGGTCTCGTCATAGGCTGCGGTGGATATCATGGAAAAAGAGGGAGCAAATCTCGCAGACCGCCCACGTTCTATTGCAGTTCAAGAGACATTATCTGGCGGGATGAGAATACTCCTTGAGCGCAGTGGTGAGAAATTGCGCCGGGTGCGCAGGTATACACTTTGTCTACCAGGTGCAATCAGTGGTACTGAATGTAACACAGGGTCTTGCATGCAGGCTTGCAACCCAGCGCTGCAGAGACATACGAGCCCATTCAGACGAGGAATTCGAAGAATCTGGTTCTGGATATTTTAAATGATCCAAAGAACCACCAAAGTCATGCTATGCGGTACGAACACTAGCTATTGCTCACGCAGTACAGGTTATAACGCGTGCATTTTAGTTATGCCGCTTCTGTGGTCATGTCTTTTACCTATGGAAAAACTACTCCGACTTCATACACAGACCCTGAAGTTGTTGCCGTCAACAAATCTCTTGCGCGTTTTGGTCGAGCCGTGAGGCCGGGAGCATACCTTGTGGATACATATCCAATCCTGCGTTTCGTCCCAGGGTACCTGAGCGAGCTGAAGGCATGGCACCAAGATGAACTTGCTCTCTTTAATGGGCAGTTGAATGCGGTGCAAAGACAGATGGTTCGTGATTTTGTTGTTCTGATAGATGTCTTCGTTCACCACTGTGAAGTGTGAGGGAACTGCAAAGCCATCATTTACGAAGTTCATTTTGGAGCATCAGAAACAGTACCAGCTCAAAGACAAGGAACTAGGATACATCGCAGGAGGAATGTTTGAGGCTGGTTCTGATACGGTAAGCTCTTACATTGCATCACGTCTTAACTTGACGATTGTTGTAGACTGCATCTGCAATCACAATTATGATAATGGCTGCTACCATTCACACGGACGCACAAGCTCGCGTGCAAGAGGAACTTGATAACGTCGTGGGGCATAAGCGACGTAGGTTACGCCTTTCCTTGTTCATCTACTGGCTGAGATAGCTCCTGATTAGTGCCGAAATTTGATGATCAGGAAATGCTGCCACAGGTTACTGCATTCATGCTCGAGATTCTGAGGTGGAGACCTGTCAGCTTTGGAGGTAGGTCTTATTTGAGACGTGATGACGCGATCGTGAACGACGGTGTTGCACTACAGGCTTCGCGCATCGCGCGACCAAGGACATAATTTGGAATAGCTACCTCATTCCTGCGGGTGCGACTGTTATTGGCAACCATTGGTCAGTAGGCAATCATTTTCGTTGTCTCACCTTTATCTCTGACACTGGTCTTTCAGGGCTATTGCAAACGATCCTGAGGTCTTCCCAGAACCGCACAAGTTCAATCCTCAGCGTTGGATTGACAATGCGGGTCGTGTGCGCGATGATCTCCGGTTTTTCACTTTTGGGTTTGGCCGCCGGTGAGTGGCATCGCTCATTTCTTGACCCGTTCTCATGACTTGCTTGAAAACGTCAGAGTATGTCCTGGTCAACATGTCGCAAATCGGTCTATCTTCATCAACACGGCTCTTATTCTTTGGGCTTTCCACCTGTCCGAAAATCCTGCAGCAAAGATTGACACACTTGCCTTCTCGGATACTCCGAGTATACATGCTGCTCCGTTTCAGATATGTTTGGAGACGAGAATCGATGAGAATCTGATCAGGGAACTGTGCGCATCCGGGGAGTGAAGGGGGTCTATCTGCGAACTTGCAAATTCAGTGATGCTTATAAGTATGTAAATAGTACTAGTTGATACATATGCTAAGCGCTTGTTTACAGCGCACACCTTTGTACCTGGGAATCCGTGATCTTGTGGGAGTCTGTAGCGCGCCAGCTTCCAACTTGTTCTGTACTATACGCCCAATACACGTGCTGCGGTATCATTGCACACGGCTATGAAGACGTTGCGCAATAAGATTCCCTTGGAACAGCAGACCGTGTTCATTCATATCGGTGCCTAGCTTCGTGAGACTCGTTCGCCATATTTGAGGTGCATTTGCGGTAAGTAATATCATACCCTATCAGCATACTGCATGCTCACGCCGCATCTCGATCGCTCTGAATCGTTGGACCAGGGGTCCCAAGGCAGTGGTCTAGAAACGATGGCTCTCGGAGGTCTCTATAACTTGAGATTTCGTACCTTTGCACTCGTTTCTTCATTTCACTGTACAACGGAGAGACTGATCAGATGCCCGACTGGATATTACCCTTTCTCGGAGAATCGCATGCAATCGATGGAGTTGAAGTTGCTGGGGTTTTTTTCGAAGCTATGAGGGATTGGTTCAAGGCGTTTGCAGAGGGCCGTTAGTTCATGCGGTGGTGTATACATACGGGAAATCATGTAGGTTGGGATATACCCTTGACGTCGACCGTCAAAATTTGAACATGGTGTAAATTCGAAAGATCTTCTCGTGTCAACTAGGTGTTCGGAATATCAATGGATGTATGGCTCGATCAAGCATTGCGCTGCATCATGGTGTCGTTCTATCTGGATATCCTGTTAGCTACCTTGATCTCATGCGTAAAGATTTAAATTGATATCATTGTGCATGGAATCATGGGAGCTAACAACCTGCCGGTGTAACACTCCCCACCTCGAGCACCGGGAGAACTGGCTACATAGAGGACACCACAAAAAAAACCAATTAGAAAAAATCTAGAGATCAACGATTCGAAGTACTCATCTCTGACCACGAATCCAGAACCCTGGAACCCACACCCTCAGAACTGACCCGGACCCTATCAACGAGATCATGGTAGCTGCCAGTGCCAACTTCAAGCTCCACCTCCACGTGGAGGACCTTGAAGCGGGGAGACTCGGACTCGCCGTGGAAAATGAGAAAGCTGGCAGAGGTTTACCAGCCTCCTCACTGTCCGCGCAGCTACCAGTACTAGTACATATCCTACAATCAGATATCAGCGAGCTCTGCGTGATATGGATAAAAGATTTACCAGCGAGGGTGCAGAACTGGCGCTTGGTGCGATAGACACTGAGTGCTAGGTAAATGATGGGTGAACTTTCGCAATGGCGTCGAGGTACGCGCAATGCCAAGTTGGCATGATATCCACTGGGATCGGATCGAACGGAATGTACATTGTGTGCATCTTATCCTTAGTATCGACCTATATGAGGTATATGAACTCATACACGCTACGAGTAAACATTCATACCTCGGCGTCTTGATCCAGAGCCCGGCAGACGTGAGGGGCGTCTCAAATTCCGCAACGATCAGCACAGTAAGAGTTTTTCGTCGACGTGAAGTACTTACTACTAATGGGTGCAGATCATCCGTTAGGAGATGGTAGACTACTTAGTCGTCATCGCCGAACGGAATCTCCAACACTGGTAGTGTGATGGGCTTCGGAACGGGTGCTTCCAAGGTGACAGTGATGCATCACGAGCTGCTCATCGATGGCACAGGTGACTGCCAAGTCATAGGCGACATCAATCCGACAGGATGTGTGTTGCTCAGAGCGAAGTCGGGTGAGAGAAGGAGGAGGAATGGCCGGTTAGTGTCTCGAGGGACTCACCTTAAGTAGTTTGCATGGTTTAAGGGACGATCCAATCATAGTAGATCTTATTGTTGAATATAACTGGAAAGAGTCGTCGTATTTGGGACTCGGAATTTTGTTGATGGTCAGGAAGCTGACTGCTGCGACTATGGAGATGTCATGTTTAGAAGTTCGAAGTATACAACGATGGAATCACTCACGTATAGGACATCGATTTCTCCGAGGATTCATGACCAGCTGATTCAGGATTCTCTGACGGTTTGGGAGACGGTTTTTTTCAGTTATTGAAATGTCATTTCAAGGTTCAAATTACTCACAAGAACACGAGGATCCAAGAGGAAAGTCGAATTTAGACTTCCTGCGCAGACTAATATTGTTTATGGAATTAGATGTGCCACCGTCGGGTCCCCGCACCGGAATGCGACGTTCAGGCTGAAGCTGCTGGTCAACATGCTATGACGAAAGAGACTGATTAGATGCCTGACTACAGTGCTCGCCGTTACAGTTGTAGAGAGCTCTTCCGTCGCCATAGTATTACAGGGCTGAAAATGGAGAATCAGTCACGGTGCGGTTTGCGGATCGTTACGTGTAATTCTGAATCATGAGGGATTTGCTGGAAGGCCCCACTTAAAAAAATGGTATTGGTCCTCATTGATCTTCCAGTACAACAATCTTAAGATACAGCAAGACGGGAGAAATGATTGGAGCGATGATCAACGGCAGCAAAATTAGGCACGTACAAAGGAAGAAGGAATGTAGATAATCACCCGAACATGAGTAACCCTAATGACTGTGTCAGGATCGATATTGGTATCTACAGTGTCCATTGATGGAGCGCTGCAAATAACTCGCGGAATGTAACGGGTGTTATCCGCTGGTCCACTAATTCCAGCCAGCCTATGTGCGACTACGCTGACATGGCTTCGAAAAGAAGGTCGGTGATGATGATGATGATGATGATGATGATGATGGAGTGATGAAGACTGAGCTGCAGGTATCGGAGCTACGTGAAACAAAGGAGGTGTGAAACTGCTGTCAAAGAGTTTCCTGAGGGCTCGTGCGTGAACTTCTAGACCCGAAGAGACCATGATAATCGTGCTTTCGAGGGTGTGGCATGCCTTGCACTGGGATAGTGCACGAAAAAGCTGCTCAATCTCCATCCACGGAAATGCAACGACATCGATGTGAAACTCTTTCAGTGAGGAGAATTCCGAGTATTGCATGAGTGTTTTGATGTATGCAGCTGTGTCTGAGGGAAATAAAGAATCGCGAGGTTGAGGAAAGGAGTAAAATCGAAATGATGGTTATTGAGATCCAACTGGAGGGACGGAAATATTCTCCCACTCTTGCTAATTGCAACTTCGAGAAGGGCACGGAGATTGGATAGGTGCTCCCATGCAGCCAGGTCGAGGGGTGGACAAGCCAAAGTTACAAGTTGCTTGCACGAACGGACACTGTCAGATAGAAAGGACAGCTTGCTCCCCAGTGAGTTCACTAGCATATGTGAATCCCATGTGAACTCGTAACATGGTGTTCGGATCAGCTGGATCGTGCTTTCCATGTTTGGATTGGCCCGTCCACTCTTCATTCTGGCCCCACAGCTCGAAGAATTTTTGAATCTTATCATGCTGTCCAGATGCAAGCAGGTATTCATACACTGCGCGCCATGCACTGTCCAATGCACCGACAACCCACCTGCAGGTTACATTACCTTTAAGTTGTAGTCATCAAAATGATCCGACCGCTTTTCACTTACGCGTGACGGGTGCTGATGGCCTCTCCAGCGAAATGAAGCCTCTTGTTGGCATTGGGTACGGTGAGAGATGTGTATAAATCTTGAAAATCTCCGGGGCCAAAGAACGCGAAGGCACCTGTAGCAGAGAGTGAAAATGGATTAGCTCACACCAATATTCAAAGACTCACCCATGACGAGTGGTTCGTCGCTCCAGTCCCATGCATGCATATCTACGTACTGACCCAACAAGAAACTATAATCCACATTGTGTACTTCCGCGAGATTGCGCAGCACGAGTTCCTTCAATTGCTCCTCATACTCTATCTTACTGGTGTTGATGAGCGCTCCCAAGCGTTCTGCATCATTTGTCAAACAGTAGCTTGCAATCAGCACTGTGGACGGTGTGCTAGATTCAACCCCATAAGACGGGTAGATGATAGTTCGAATGGGAAGGTCTGTGGATGATTGGCCTCCTATTATATCGAAAAGTTCGGTCCACCACGCTGATTGAAAGCGCATGCCAACCTTGACTGAAGGACCGTACTGCAGTTTACGCAATGCATTTTTCTGCATCACATTTAAACCAGCACCTCCGAGTTCAATCATCCGCAGGCCCGGCAGAGGGATGGTCGATATAACGTGTGAATATGTGCGCGGGCTAGATTCACCCCTCACATAAACATTCATCGCTATGTCCCCACTCTGAATGATACTCGTGACCTTCTTATTGAACTGGATGACAGGCTTGGTGCCGATAGTAGTACTAGTAATGTATGCCGCCATGTAGTCGGTAAGCACTTGAGAACCGCCTCTGGGGTACAGTAATGGTACGTGTGAGACTCCGCATGAGGTCCAAGACAGAGGTGCACTTACTCGAAACACTTCCATTCTACTTCTCCAAAGGTCTGCGACTCGACACTGACGAATGCCAGTGCATCAAGAACCGACTCGGTTAAAGCACGGTTAAATGGGCCTGTGCTGTCGTAGAATGTCTCGCACCAATTGATAACGTTGGTGGAAAGATGCGTGCGCGGAATTTGAAGGCTGGCGCTGGGAATGTACTTGAATGACATGAATGAACGAAGCGAGTATGCATCGTGCTTCATCATGTTGTGCCAGCCCGAATGGACATTTTGCTCTAAGTCTTTCATGAGGTCCTTAGCGAATGGCTGGATGACATCCTCGACAATATTCTCAACTCCCGCGACGACGTACTGAGAATTCACACCCATTTCTTGGGCACGGAAGTCAGGAGGGCGCGATGTCTGAGAGACTTGATAACGTTGATTGTTGAAGTAGAGGAAATGCCCTTGTCTCTGTGACGTAAATAATAATCGATCAGTTTGGAGCTTAGAGGTGCCTTGGATAAACCCTCGTTGAGCTTCGAGTAGTTGATTAACTCGCCCAAGCGCCTCATGATGCCAGGCTTGTAATTGCCTTGAGCATCCTTCTTTGGCAGGGGAAACCTCATGGCGCCAACATCCTAGTTAGCGGGAAAGCCAAGAGTTTACATGGTCAGCATCTTTGGCGCAGCATCAAATGAACGACATACGTAGTAGTCGTATTTGCCACCATTCGGAAAGTTGTAGGTGAGGAGACGTCCGCCGGTGCGGCCAGACGCCTCCAGGATCTCATACTCGATGTTCAGCGAATTTAGGATGAGGGCAGTGTATAGACCACCAACTCCTGCGCCTAGGATTCCTACTGCACCCGGCGGACCATAACCATGTTTAGGGAGCACAGGTAGCTGCGAGGTCTCTTCGAGAGGAATCGCGGTGAGTGAGGGAATGTTTTTGAGGAGAACATCATCATAATCTTCGATAATGTTTCGACCCCAGT
Organism: Suillus subaureus; assembly: GCF_016647635.1. NCBI lineage: Eukaryota > Fungi > Basidiomycota > Agaricomycetes > Boletales > Suillaceae > Suillus > Suillus subaureus. Next base: position 9,823 of record NW_024538658.1, read on the forward strand.
AACTGAACACATCTCCTTGGAAAACCATGATAAGCTCGCAGCTGGGATTGAAGATAGAATTTGTCGAATATATGTCGTCTAGTAAGCACAGACCGAAAACCACCTTATATATTGTGTTTCGTTCGGAGAATGAGAGGGATCAGCGCTAGCCTATAGCGTAAGCAACATTTGGACAGGAACCTGAAGATATCGGATATGGAGTAGCCTCGCCCGCGGTTGATTTCTTTAGACCCCATCACCATATCCGGCCAAGTGTCTCGCCGCCTCATACTGTATCATGAGGTTGTGAACTTGACCAACTTGATTAAATATTTGTTCGTCATATAAATCTGTTGGACTCAGAGAGATCCGAGACGAGGAAGACCGAAGGTTCCAACCTAGGTACGGAGAGTGAGTGAGTGAGGTACGAGTGCAAACCAAAAACGGACTAAGGCGAGCGACGTATTGACGTCGGCTCGCGTCCTTCCTTTATTTTATGTTTCGCATTTATATCCTACAGTAGTCAAGCCACCCAGCTTAAAAGGGCCAGCAGTAGCGCCCAGACATCTCAGTTCTTTTCAAGAGACTGAGATGTAAGTCCTGATAGTTACCTGTATTCACAATGTTCTAACGCCCTAGTAATGTACTTGTCCTTATAGGTACACCTACCATTAACAGAGTTCTTTTCAAGAGACTGAGATCGTACTTGTCCTTATAGACTCCTCGTCCTTTTCGCTCCTATATTCACCGCAAAATCTGCTGGAGCGTACGATAAAAGGTGCTAACTGTTCCAAAGTCATGCAGAAGTCACTCGTGGTCATGTGACGTTAGTCACTTGGTTATCCAAGAGCCCTATCTTACACGTCTTCCTTTGCCTGTTGAATTTTGTTTATCCATCTGGGTCTCAACATCAATTCCGAGTAGCTCATCAAAGAGACACTTGTCCAGTCCATGTGGGACTCACGCACGACTGTTTTCTTCACCGATACCCAATCAGGAGCGATCATAGATGCTAGCTGGACTGTACACGCTGCCGATAACGAGGGTCGGTTTACTATTTGCTCGAGAAGTATGCCTACTACCCCTTAGAAGGTCTTATTAGGATCTTTTAATCAAAATGATACCCTTGAATGGAGAGTCCTTGATAAGCTGACTTGTCTTCTACGAGTACGTCCCATCCAAATCCAAATCCTCCCCCCCGTCCCATTCACTAACTCGCTTCCAGTCAAAGAAGCCCTGGATGACTTAACACTATCCATCATACTCATCACCACCCGCACACCAACACAAATATTCCTCATCCAATCCAAGAAAGCTTCTACGAGTAGTGGCCCAAAACTAGTGTGCGTTACTATCCCGTACAGAGGACCCCATATAACCTCGACTACTGCGTTTGTTTCCGGTTGTCGTCATATTAACACTTGAAGGATTTGCATCCCTCTTTCTCCTACCAAACCGCGACCCCCAAACTACAACCCTAATCACTTGCTCACCCACTCACATCACAGACACCCTCAACCTCTTCAACTACACAGGCTCCATGGGATTCGGCCAAACATATATTCAAAAGCTCCTCAGGCACTGTGGGAGCATTGACGTCGAAGATATCGCAGAGAGTGTCAGGGAACCTCTTAGAAAGGGCATTTCGGAGGAAGGAAGACAAGTCGTGATGGGGGGAGTCATAGCGGGTTTATCGCTGCCCATCGTACGTCCTCTTTCGTCCGAAATGACCTTTTTCATTCACACTCGATATACATGTTCGATGACGATGACGCTGACGTTCATCTATACAGTGATGTGCCAATACCCAACCTTATTTAATGCAGTATCACTCCGCAACCCCGACATCTCAGCAGGTGAACTCGCACCAGGGACTGATATCCCTGATTGGGTTTATTCTGAATTCGGGGTTCTATCCACCGACTCTGATTATGACTCCTATACGTCACCCCCATCCAACTCCAACTCCCTCACATCACCCACACCAACGCCTCTCACGTCCGCACCTTCCCAAACGATGCCCCTGGCCACACCTCCACCTCCACTAATGACACCCAAAACATACAACACCCTATTCACTGCATCCCCAATCGCGTACGTCGATAATATAACAGCGCCAGTACTGATGTTGATAGACGAAGATGTCATGACGGTCGCTCCAGGGCAGGGGTTTGGGTTTTATCATGCGACTAAGGGGAGGGGGCGAGGATGGGACCGCGGCTGGGACTGAAGATGGAACTGGGAATGCAACCGGGACTGGCGATGAGACAGGGACCGAGAAGGAAAAAAAGAAAGGGATAGTAGAGATGTTATCCTTCTCCGGAGAATCGCATGCGATCGATGGAGTTGAAGCTACTGGGATTTCGTTCGAGGCTACGAGGGATTGGTTCAAGGCGTTTGCAGAGGGCCGTTAGTCATGCAGTGGTGTGTACATATGGGAAATCATGTAGGCTGAGATATATCCTTGACGTCGACCATCGAAATTTGAACATAGTGTAAGTTCGAAAGGTCATTCCTCTCGTTTCAACTGGATATTTGGAATATCAATGGATGTGATACTGGTTCGATCAAGCGTTGCGCTGTGTTATGGTGTCGTTCTATATTGGACATCTTGTTAGCTCCCTTGATCTCATGCATGAGCAGTAGCATAATTCATACATGAGATCATGGGAGTTAATAACTTGCCATTGTAACGCTCCCCCACCTCGAACACCGGGAGGATTGGCTATGGAGGAGACGCCACGAACAAAAACCAATCAGAAAAAGTCTAGAGATCAACAATTCTAAGTACTGATCTCTGGCCGCGAATCCAGAATCCTGGTACTCACCCTCAGAATCGACCCGGACCCTATCATGAAGCTCTCCTGATCTCATCGATGAACACCAACAAACAAGTTGTATGTTCTATCAATGAGATCATGAAAGCTGCCAGTGCCAACTTCAAGCTCGACCTCCACGTAAAGCACCTTGAAGCAGCAAGACTTGAACTCGCTGTGAAAAATGGGAAAGCTGGTAGAGGTTCACCAGCCTTCTCGCTGTCTGTGCCGTTACTACTACTAGTGCCAATATCCTGTAATCTGATATCACTAGCTCTGATATGAAGAGAAGATTTACCAGCGAGGAAGTAGAACTGGCGCTTGGTGCAATAGATACTGGGTACTAAATAAATGATGGGTGAACTTTCGCAACGGCATCGAGGTACGCATAGTGATGATATAGAAAATAGGGACCTGCTATCGCGATGTATGGCGTGTCGAATATCCGGAAATTGAATGCACACGCCTACGTATTGTCCTTTGTATCGATCTATGCAAGGTGCGTGAGCTCATGCATGCTACGAGTAAACATCCATACCTCGGTGTCTTGACCCAGAACACGGCAAACACCTGCATATGAGGGGCATCTCAAATTCCGCAATGATCAGCACAGTAAAAGAATTTTTCGTCAACGTAAAATAAAGATTAGTATTCTGTGAGGAAACAGTAGACCGCGGGATCTCTCTCGGTGTCTACTGCCTGGTGGAATCTCTAATACTGGTGGTGCGGTGGGCTTCATCTGAAATCCAATGAGTGCTTCCAAGGTGATGGCGATGAGAAATGGAGTAGCATGGCGCAGGTGTAACTGCCAGCTTATGGGCAATATCAACCTGACAGGATGTGTGCTGCTCAGAGCGAAGTCGGGTGAGAGAGGGGGGAGGAATGGGAGGATAATATCTCGAGGGACTCACCTTTAAGTAGTTCGCATGGTTTAAGAGACAATCCTATCGTAGTAGATCTTATTGTTGAATATATCTAGGAAGAGTCGTCGTATTTGGGACTCAGAATCCTGTTGATAGTCAGGAAGCTGACTGTTGTGACTATGGAATCGTCACGTTTAAAGGTTCGATTTACTTACAAGTATACAACGATGGAATCACTCACGTATAGGGCAATGATTTCTCCGAGGATTCATGACCAGCTGATTCAGAATTCTTTGACAGTTTGGGAGACCGTTTATTTTTCAGCTATTGAATGGTCATTTCAAGGTTCAAATTACTCACAAGGGTGCGGGAGTCCTGGAGGGATGTTCAATTTACCCTCCCAGCGGCGCAGATTGTTTGTGGAATTAGATGTGCCACCGTCGGGTCCCTGCACCGGAATGCGACGTTCGGGCTGGAACTGCTGGTCAACGAGCTATGACGGAAGAGACTGATCAGGTGCCTGACCTTGCCTGACTGCAGTGCTCGTAGTTACAGTTGTAGAAAGCTTTTCCGTCACTGTAATATTACGGGGCTGCAAGTGGAGAATCAGTTACGATGCGGTTTGCAGATCGTTACATGTAATTCTGAAACATGAGAGATTTGCTGGAAGGCCCCATATTAAAAAATGGTATTGGTCCTTATTAGTCTTGTGGTACAGCAACTTCAAGTCACGGCGAGACGAGAGAAATAATTGGAGCCATGGTCAACGGCAGCAAAATCAGGCTACAAACGAAGGCATGTAGATAGTTGCTCGAACATGAGTATATCCCAAAATCAGATCTCTGACGGTACTCCTGTGATATAGTGACCAGTGACCGGAGAAGATCTGAAAGATTCAAGATGCCGATTGACCTCATGCCACGAGTATAATTCGGGGTATACCGAGTATAGAACCCTGTCGACGCAAGGGAGCATGGAGAAGATGATGCGAGCAACAGCTTCGCCATCTGCTAAATCAGATGGTCTCAAAATCAGTTGCTGTAGAGCGGTATGTTGAAATGACTCTGTGTCAGGATCGATATCGATGTTCACGGTGTCCGTTGATATCTGCAGCCAATGCAAGTGGGGACAATGACGGAGCGCTGCAAATAACCCGCGGAATGTAACGGGTGTTATCTGCTGGTCCACTAATTCCAGCCAGACTATGTGCGGCCACGCTGACATGGCTTCGAAAAGAAGGTCGTTGTTAATGATAATGGAGTAATGAAGACTGAGCTGCAGGTATCGGAGCTGCGTGAAACAAAGGAGGTGTGTAACTGCTGCCAAAGAGTTGCCTGGAGGTTCGTGAACCTCTGGGCCCGAACAAACCATGATAATGGTTTCGAGGGTGTGGCATGCTTTGCACTGGGATAGTGCACGAAAAAGCTGCTCAGCCTCCATCCGCGGCAATACATCGACATCCATGCGGAATTCTTTCAATGAGGGGAATTCTGAGTGTCGCATGAGTGTTGTGATGTATGTGGCTGTGTCTGAGCGGAAAAAGAGAGACGTGAGGTTGAGGAAAGGTGTGAAATTGAGATTATGATTATTAACGAGATCTAACTTGGGGGACGGAATTTTTCTCCTCCTCCTGCCAATTACGACTTCGAGAAGGGTATGGAGGTTGGACAGGTGCTCCCATGCAGCCAAGTTGAGGGGTAGACAAGTCAGAGTTACAAGTCGCTTGCACGAACGGACGCTGTCAGACAGTATGGACAGCTTATCCGTTATGTCCCCATCAAAGGATTCTACGACTAAGTGCTCCAAAGTAGTGCAACGAGTCACCATTAATATGAAATCTGGTTGGATGTACTCTTGGTAGCAACTACGCAGCATGGGGGACAAAAAGAGATGCGAGTAGCTAGTTGGAGGTAGAAGCATGAAGGATATTGATGTCAGTCTAGGGAACAAGCATGTCTCGTTGGGGAAGACTGAGAGCAGGTGAAAATGGGTGTCGGATTCTATACGAATAGAGCGCACACGGGTGGCGTGACGCAAGAATTGATGGGTCTCAAGCTCAGATAATGGTTCGAGGCCTTGAGAGGACCAGCAGCGGTAGTAAGTATACTGTGTTTAAATGCTCTGTGAACCTATGGATGAGAAGGGCACGATACACTGACCTTTTGATATACTATTGGATGCAGCCTCGTCACACAACCTAGTAGTTGATCCAGGTCCACTATGTCGGCCCAAAGCTCATTCATTGCAGACTCGTGAAAGGCTTTGCATGTCGTTGCAAGTGCTGCAAAGCATCTCGAAGATGCTCTGCGATCAGGAAATCGGGAGAATTCAGATCGGAGGAATCCAAATATCTCTGGAAGAACATCGGGTACAAGTAGAGCTCGATGCATCATCACTGCAGACTTTCACAAGCTTGCTTGCAGGGTCATACATGAAGGTTATCTACATGAACAAACAACGGAAAAATCCGAACAAATTTCTCTCTCGCTCGCCTCAAATGGCGAATGATTAATTCACAATGGCCCCCTCTGGGCATACTTGTACCCTTCGTATAATGGTTCGAGGCCTCGAGATGACCAGCATGGAAAGTAAGATTACATGTTCTGTGAACCTATGGATAACTTCACGCTGACCTTTTGATATACTATTGGATGCAGCCTCGTTACACAGCTTATGGCAAGTCCCCCACGTCAGCCCAAAGCTCATTCATTGCAGGCGCTGCGGAGTGGCTCAAAGTTGTTTTCATGAATCTCGCCCACCTCAAATGACGATGATTAATAATCCCTGGTCTGATTTCACTGATGAGTTCACACCCCTCTTCTCGCTCGTGATGTTGCTCCTCTCGCGATACTCGATTGCTATCTTTTTGCGCATTTCAGAAGATTACAATCAAAGTTTGGACAATTCTGAACCGCTCGAGACACCCGTGAGGTTTGGACCATGACGATAGACATCTTTGTTGCAGTCGGAGGTGTCCTATCAGTCATGCGTCCCGTTCATATTCCTGCCCTGACGAAGTGAGTCCCTGCTTTTAAGATGATGGTCGTCGGTTTCCAAGTCACTCGTCAGTTTTAGGAGAACGAGAATTTCTTAATATAGTTCTTCGGCTTCTGAAATCACTTGAACTGTTATTCTTTGGACAAGTATATCGGGCTACAAGATCCATTGCCCAAGTCGAGACGACACAGCACTACTCCCATTTATTGACACGTTTCGTACACCACTATCTTCAGAAGTTCAATCAACTATTCACTGACACAAGTGGCATGATTATTGGTTCCTGCCCTATTAACATGGATCCCGTTTAATCCTGTACGAGTATTCTGATACTCGGTCCTTCAGCACACACAGGGCATCGTAAGTTTGCCATGGACGGCGCAAACTATGACCAATTTGATTCGGTTCTCAATCGCGTCCGACGCCGGACCCGTCCAGAGCCCGAGGAAGAAGAGCGCATGTGGTCCGAATGCGGTTATGACGGCGTGTCGCGAAGTTCCAAGGTGCCTGAGACGTTAGTCTTCACAGCCAGCTCAAGATGATGACGAATCTATGTGGGACGAGGAAGATGCAGAGTGAGAAGTGAGTCTGGATTTGTGATCAGTTGATCGATAGTCTTTGCTCATGTTCAAGATTTTCTTGAATTCTTTGCATTTGGCTTTACTTCATTGATTTGTCACACCATACAGCACTTGTAGCATTATTCCAGCCTATTTTCACTTGTCTATAGGACGCGCAAAGAATCAGGAAACCCCAGAGGAAAAGTCGTTTCTCAATCGATCGTAACGGTCAACAACGTAACAATACCATCTTGAGCGATGCCTGACAGTTGACCCTGATGTCAGATAAGCAACTACTTAACCGATCAAGCTCACCATGGTTAATACCATCAGAGCCAGCTGCGAGGAGACCAGTGATGTTTTGAGCAGTGGTACTGTATTTGACCCCGTTAAACCATGTTTCACCAACTGCTGCTGACACCAGCTGGTCGCTGAAACTGGATTGGTGATCCGTTCGTTACGGTCACGGAGCTACTTACCGGCCAATATCATATCCATCTGGCACGATATTATGATTTTCTGATGCTGGCTAAAGGTGGCGTTCGGTTGTGCAACAAAACCTTGTCGAATTACGCACCTCCTCTCGAGACACGCTGGCACATCAAGTAAGATACTAGTAGAGCAATAGACAATCTAGGGATGCTTACGCTAGGAAGAGAGCGCCACTGTCCGCCGTAGTGCCATTCTGTACATAAATACTGGACGAATATTATCACCACCCTAGATCAGTAGTCAACAAATTTACCGAAAATGATTTCCTCCGACGAGGCTCTCAAAACACGTTCCGCCTCCCGCGTTTCCATAGTCCTGGCGAAGTTCAATGGTTTGATTGACCCATCCGTTTCCATCTCCCAAGTCGGCAGACATATAACCACCTAAGTGAAGGCCGAAGCATTCTTCAGAGCTATCGCGAGCAAATAAGTAAGACGCAGCCCACAGATATTGCCATGCTTACAATCCAATAGCACGAGCAAAATTGATAGCTCCGTCAAATGTGAGGACACCACGAGAGCTAAGTCCAGAGATGATGACCTAAATGTTTGGGGTCAGTCAAGCTACACATTAAGCGAGGGTGTCACGGTGATGAAAGATAAATACATTCATAGGTTCACCATATCCATCGCCAGCATTGATGAGCATCGATCCGCCTCCGGGAGTCGGGTTATAATAAGCGATACCACCCCACTTGTCCATCCAAGGTGATGATACTGGAATGAATTGTAGATATGGCATCACAAAACCAAGTAAAGCATTCATAAGATGCATCTTGTTGATGAATGATGAATACGTCGAGTCTTATGCGTGGATCAAGAGGAAGGGTATATAACCTGGTAGCATAACACACCACATCTATTTTATACGCACTAGCTCGAAGGTGGGAATGACATGCGGAAGTAGCACGCACCAGGTTAGACAGCGAATGCAGCCGGTTCTGGAATTATACAAAACCAGTGTTGTCGGCACGGCTATAAGACAGCCGTTTCATTTGTACACAAATGATTTCAATAGATCGAAAATCAAATCTGACACCAAGGCGAGGTCTGACAGACAGATGGGCGTTGGCTTGGATGCGGCCAAGAAGCTCGTTGATTCGGAGATCGAGGTCCTGGGTCACCCCCACGCACCTGTACTAGTAAAGAAGGCCATCTAAACTCTGGACTTGTTTCGAGTATATCATGATAGAATGAAGAATCCGCGAATGGAGATCTCTCTAACGAGCACAAAATCATTATTTGAGAGTCGATCGGCGAATGAAAAACTCGATGATTCGACATATTGCCAACTCAACATCAATTGAGGCAATTATGCAGAAGACAATATTTCCTTCATAACTGGACCATCGACACCAAGCCAGGTAAGAGACCGAATACTATCAAAGCGTCCTGTGATATGCATGTACAAAGCTCACAGAAAAGGACTTTCAAGAAGGAAGTCTGCGTCACGAAGGAATGAACGTTTGAAGCTTGTTTTCCGAACGTCTGCTTCTGAACTTCCGAACAATTACAGATTCCATATATGGAAGTATGTTATCGTGGTCCTCGAAACTCAAGTTATTATGGGACTGGGCTAGAACGTCTACAATTGCAAGACATGTTGTCATTACCTTGGGGAGAGCACTAACGTAGCCAGTGCACCACTGTACGACTCATTTGTACTGGACACTTGTTCATGACCAAATCTGTGCTGCCTCCATTATTCAGCTACTGATCTGCTAGTAGTGACCTCGAGCTCCATACTCATGGCTAATACCATCACTGTAGTGACTTGAATTCAGATGGATGCATTTTACGTGGTGCTGCAAGATTCGTGATGGGACTGGACCCTAAATACTCATCAGCATTGCCTGTTCAGATAGGCAAATAGTACATGACCCGGCCATCAGAAACAAGTATAGAGCATCAGTTGGACATTAAATACTACACGCATAATCGAAGTAGTGCAGTAGAACATTGTACAGCACAGACACAACAACATTTGGGCTAGTAGCTGACTGGTCAATGCTTGATGAAATCATGGGAGCTACCAGTGCCAACTTCAAGCTCATTGCTTCTTGGACCTGTACCAAGTGGCACCCTGAGTAGGACCCTGTAACTACTCAACCAGCATAAGGCGCAACAGCACCAAACTGCCATACGGCGCCAGAGCACTACCCAACCTGCTCATAAGCACAATAGTTATTAAGTCTAACCCACATAATGTCAACAGATCCTCTGGAGAACTCCCAAAACTCCAAACAGTCAAGACCCAAATGACATGCGGCCACATTCAGGTCCTCCAAAAGATCCATTCCAGAACTCCTTAATGACCCTGCAACTGCCTCAGACATAATCGATGAACGTACAGCGAGAATAGCTTTAGAGACTAGGTTGTTCATCACCCCAGCAGCAGAAATAACCATAGATACACTAACCACAGCGCTCCTGGAATTCTCAGTTCAAGCACCATCCCTCACCCCAATGCACATAGACATAATCCGTGCCATAGCTATCCTCCTTTTCAAAACTGACCATGAACAAAAAGCTAACATAATTTCAGATGCAGTATGCACACGCTTAGAAAAACCTCTTACTCGGCTAAACAAGATGATAGACAACACTCCCACAGACGGTGTCAACCTCGAAACCTTGAATGAAGCAATAAAGAAAATGGAAGCATCAGTGGACAAAATAACAAATGCAATGAAAGAAATGAAGGACTCAGTTGATAAGCTCGCTCCATCTATTAACTCAACGCAAGGAAACAACGCTAACACCGTTAATATAGAATCCAGCCTTGAGAAACTACAACAAGAGATGACCACTCTATGTTATGAACTAGGATAGTTGCAATGACAGCTACTTGATAAGAGCAATGGCTGGGGTTGAATCAAGACCTTACAAATGTAAGGGTTGTTAAGACAAGTCAAGGAGAGTGTCCTTGGCTTGAATATTGATGATCAGATGACTTAGGATTGGAGGTCCTAAGTGAAGGATGTTTCAGGTGAGAACCTAGTAGATTAAAGTGAAGTTCTACTGAGTACATGACCAAGTATATATAGTAAGTAAGCGCTTTAGGGCAAGCACAATGAGTCATAGATAAGGACGAGTCAGAGATAAGGACGAGTCAGAGATAAGTCATCTAGTGATGGCAATAGCGATCATGATGTAATACAGATAGAAGAAATGAGTCATCTAGTGACGGCGACAGCGGTCATGATGTAATACAGTAAGAGATGAGAGAAATAAATAGGGGGCAAGCATAACTGTAACATTACCCCTTGTTTAGGAATGAAGTCACCGACTTCAGTTATCCTGATTAGCCCAGTAAATGGGGTTGGCGTCGTAGTTTGAATCGAGCAAGTTGTTCTGTTCCTCAGTGATAGGGAGTGACCTATCAGCTAGTTCAGTGGTGTGGTAAATGGTGTCCTGCTCAATTTCCCAATGGGCAAGGGCATCATAAAAGCCAGGGTCAGTCCATACCAGCGGAATGACTGCTTCTCCTTTCAACTCCTTACAAAAGACTGACAGGTGTCCAGGCGCATACACCTTGCAAACACGACAATAGTATGCTGGGCAGTTCTTGTGGTGATGTCCGGCAGTGCGGCAGTTACGACATATGACATTATCAACTGGTGCAGTTTTTACAATGGTGATGGAGGATGATTGGTCTGGTGGAGAAGGGGATCTGGATCGCTTGAGCGTTTTGTGTGGGGAAACAGACGTGGCTCATTTGGCAGCAATACAGGAGGATCTACATTGGATAGGGTATCTGCGCATGGTGGGCGAGATGGGGGTAGGAGATGGAGAAGCTGGTACGTCAAGTACAGCAATAGGAGGGATATTATCATTCTGATGCTCCATGGTAGTTGTTGCAGGGACCAGCAGTGGGACTGGAATGGCAATATGCGGGGAAGGAGGGCATGCAACTGGGTCAATAGTGATTCGTTCCATGACAATGTGAATAGCCTCTCTGATAGCGTCTCTAGTATCATCAGGCAACAGATGGATTGCAGTATTATGAATGCGTATATGAAGGTGACGGAATATGGTCTTGTGACATTCGTCATCAAGAAGATTGGCGGTGCGCTCGATGAGACTGGCATCCCTAATGATTCTGATGATGAGTCCACTAGATATTGCTCCTCTTTCTCCTAAAAGATGATCTATTTCTATAGTGTATTGCTGGGAGGTGAGAGCGGATTCAAAAAGGGCACTGGTTTTGACTTGATCAATAATTGAAAAGTAATTGGTAAGGGTGGAGTCATTGGTAAGGGTAGAGTTGGATGATGGTGGGGAAACCACTGGTGAGGGTGCGTTATTAGTGAGGTCAATGGCGGTGGCAGTCTGATAATCAAGGAGGGACAATGGGTGGGCATTTCCTTCGGCTATGGTGTTCATAGCAGCAGTGAGTTCTTCGATGCATTGTATGCAGAGGCATAGGCGTTCGAGAGACATGGTTTCTGGATTTACAATCAATGAGCTCTTTTATATGCAACAAGAGCGTCGGCAGCATTGCTAAGGTTTTCTTCTGGGATCCACTTGTTACTGGCAGAAGAGTATCCTTTCCAGGATACTAGATAGCATCTTTGTTTACCCATTCCTTTGTGCGATAAGATCGCATCAATTTCATATTCTTCTTCATTATCGATGACGTCTGGGGGCGGATCGTGGAAGTTCAGACCATGAATCTCTGTCTCATGATAGGATGATAGTTCGGAAGCATGGAATGTGGGGTGAACTTTCCATTGTGACAGTAGTTGGAGTGTGAACATGATGGGGGAGAGGACGGCGGTGATTGGGAAAGGGCCATATTGCTTCAGTGCAAGTTTCCGTGATGGTAACTGCGTGATTAGGTTCTTTCCAGACAGCCAAACCTTATCTCCTACTTTCCATGGATGGTATTTCTGTCCATGGGTTCGTTCCGCCATTCGTTGCATAGCGAGGTTATGACAGGAGAGTGCTTCTTCTCTAGATTTCTGAAGTGAGCAGAGTCTGTCTTCTGCCATGGGGACGGTGGAGTCAGGAAGTGTATGGGGAAGGGCTTGGGGTTCGTATCCCATCATTAGGAAGAATGGCGAGGCATTGCGAGAGTCGTGCTTTTGGTGGTTATGCACAAATTCTGCCATAGGAAGGTGTTCCACCCAATCTTCAGGGTGATTCCTGCAATAGATTTGAAGATATGTTTCGAGTTCCTGATTAAGTTGTTCAGTTTGACCATCAGTTTGTGGATGATAAGCGGTGGATGCGGATATGTCGTATTTCAAAAGCTTGGCAAGGGCTTTTGAGAATTTTGACACGAATTGTGGCCCATGATCAGAAATGACTTTTTCATGCAGGCTGAATTGACGGTAGACACATTTGAAAAATTTCTTGGCAACCCCTTCTGAGGTGATGGTTTTAGTGCATGGGATAAGAATTACCCCCTTCGTAAGCCCATGGTCTACCATGACCATGACAGAATCAAAGCCAGCACAGGGAGGAAGGTCGGTGATCAGATCAACCGAGACTTGGGTGAAGGGAGTGGTGGTGGCGGATGGGATTGGGATGAGGGGAGGTGTAGTCGGATGAGTATCAGATTTCATCTGCTGACAGAGGGCGCAACCCTCAACGTATTTACAGATATAGGTACCCATAGAGGGCCACCAAAAATCCTGTTTGATTAATTCTTCAGTTTTAAAACGCCCAGGGTGACCAGCGGTGGGATGATCATGACATCATTCTAAAATAAGGTGCCAACCTGCAGGGTGGACGTAGGCATGATCCTTATAGTAAAGGATATCATCCTTAATAGACCAATCCGCAAGGGTGGATTTCATGGGAGGAAGAGAAAGGCCATCCAAAGCATCAGAGGCGGCTTGGAAGATGGGATTGGGGTTGGAGGGGTTGGGGTTTGCGAGGGAGGTCATGAGTTCGACATCAAGAAGGCGGACGAACATGGAGTCAGGAAGAAGGGTTTCATCGGTGTTATCCTCCAAAGAATCCACTCCGTGATCAGGACAATGGGAGAGTGCATCAGGAGTGACGAGTTTAGTTCCAGCAATATGATGGAGTTCGATATCATAGCAGGACAAAATCAATTGCCATCGGGCCTGTTGTTGGGTCAATTTCTGGGCAGTTCTAAAATACAACAGATTTTTATGGTCTGTGAAGATGATGACGGGGTGAGGGTTACCCTCCAAATAATGACACCATTCAGTTAGAGCGCGAATGACAGCAAGGAGTTTGTGATCAAAAATCTGATAATTATGTTCTGCGGGATTCAACGTTTGTGACAGGTATCCGCATGGGTGATAAACACCATTCTCATCAGTCTGTAGTAAGACTGTGCTGGTAGCGACAAGCGACGCATCAGTTGCTACTGCGAACTGTCTGCTTGGATTGGGGTTTTGAAGGACCGGTTGCTTGAGGAAGCATTCTTTCAGAGTGGAGAAAGCTGATGCGCATTGCTCTGACCATAGAAACTTCATGTCCTTCTTGGTGAGGTCGATCAGCGGTCTGGCAATGTCAGAATAATGAGAGATGAAATTTCGATAGAAGTTGCAGAATCCTAAAAATGACTGAACTTCTTTTACTGTTGTAGGGATAGGCCAGTTGTGAATACCGTCGGTCTTGGCAATGTCCATTGCTACACATCCGGGGCAGATGATCATTCCTAGATATTCTACCTCTTGTGCATCAAATGTGCATTTTTCTGGTTTCAGGAAGAGTTTCTCTTGGCAGATCTTTTCTAAGACACACCGGGTTCGTTTGTGGTGAGAATCGAGATCATTGGAGAAAATCAAGATATCGTCCATGTATATGACGAGCCGTCCTTCATTGATCTCCTGTTGGAATGTCCGATTCATATACACTTGGAAGGTGGTGGGGGAGTTGCAGAGACCGAAGAACATGACATTTGGCTCAAAGAGACCATATTCCGTGGTAAAGGCAGCTTTCCATCTATCATCAGGATGAATACGGATATTGTTGTATCCAGAGCAAACATCCATCTTTGTGAAGTATTTAGCACCATGCAACCTTGCGACTAGCGAAAGTGGTAGCAGGAGAGGGTAAGCATTCTTAACCATCCAATCATTGATGTACCAATAGTCTTGACAGGGGCAAAGATTGCCGCTTTTCTTCCCCACAAAGAAAAAACCGCTTGCTTGTGGTGATTTTGACTCGGAGATAAAGCCTTTCTTTACGTTTTCATCAATGAAGGCTTTAACTGCCATATGCTCTGCTTCTGATAACGGGTACACCTTGGACGTCTTTGGAATAAAACCAGGTTTGGTTTCAATATGATGATCTATACTGGGTCATTCAGGCGGTAGCTGGTTAAGGCCGTCCTTTGCAAAGATATCAGTGAAATCATGAAGGTAGGAAGGGACGAGCTCCTTGAATGACTTCTTCTTTTGTTCAAGCCCGGCTGCCAATGCAAATTGCTGTGCCTTGTTACTGGTTTTAACATATTCAGATTCCGTTGGCCATGACAGTGGTGTAACTGTAGTTTGTTGTTCTGCGATGCTAGTACCGTCTTTGGTTAGGGGGGTATCCATAGAGATGTTGGTAATAACCCGGAGCTTGGAAGCGTTGCTGGGATACTCAACCAAAAATTCGTCATCCTTGAGGTGGTACGTAGCAATCTCGCATATAGGTGGCGCATTATCTGTGGTCCATACATCGTCTTTGGTGTCAAAGGAGTCGTCATCATCGTCAGGGATGGGATCAAGGTTAGGGAGTATTGGGGATGCTTCTTCATCTGGGATTTCTTCAATGGTGGCTCGGGGTGCCGATTCCTTGGGTGATGCAGCCATGACCGACTCTACAGGAGGTGCCTTTGGCAGCACTACAACTGGAATCAGTTCTGGTCTCGGATCATTCTCCTGGAGTTTTCGGAAGAAGGGTGGAAGTCCGTTCTTTTCTCATTCGATATCAACTTCTTCCTCAATCTGATCACTTTTCTCAGTTCTGGGGAGCTTCAGCTCTTCCGCCTTCCATCTGATTACTGGGTCCATAGCACGTAGCCAGGGGATCCCAAGTAATATCTGATCACGATGGCTGAGCTGTGTGATATTGAACTTCCCAATCATGGATTGTTTGTCAATTTTTACAATGAGGATGCAATATCAGGTGATAGCGCCCCCCTTTGTATAGCTTCCATCCGCAGTGGTGACTCGGAATGGTTTCGAAAGTTTGTGTGTCCAAATTCCGTGGGTTTTAACGAATTCTTGGGAAATAAATGTTCCAGCAGCGCCGGAGTCAATAACAGTGGTTGTTTCGATGGTTTTCAGACGGGTTTTGGAGATGAGAGAAATAGGAACTTGAAGTTCCTTTCTGATTCCAATACTTCGTACAAGTCTGATAGGTACATCGGAAGATACTGACGTCGATCCAGTCTTCCATGTCAAAAATCCTCGGCAAGGCGACGGATCGTTGTATCTTCATCCTCTTTATTGCTGTCCTCTATCTCTTCACAACAAACCAAAATCTTCTTCTTCTGTGGGCACGCTCTAGTCATATGTCCCTTCTGGTGACACGTCAAGCATAATCCTTTCTTCATATGGTCACTTCTTTCGGCTTCCGTGAGTCGATCTACCTCCATGGTGTTTGGGTTGTGCCGATCAATGGATGGTCTAGGCACATAACGTTGTCCAGTTGGTCTAGTGGTGGTATGATGGTTCTGTCAAAATGCGGCACCTCTCTGATAGTTACTGTCAAGCCTAATGGTTGTGGCAACGTACTTGTCGAAGTCTGTAGGAATGGTTTCCATCTGGAAAATGGAATTAACGATCCCCTTCTTTAATCCATCGTTGAAGAACGTGATTAAGACTGCATCTTGCTTTATGGAGGCCTGCGCAGCAAGGGTCTTAAAGCTAGTGACATAGGAAGTGAGGTTGCCCATTTGTTTCAGGGTTCGGAGTTTGTTCATGGCAGTGCCAATGGCATCAGCCGGTACGAAGGCTTCCTTGAACTTGGTTTCAAAGTTCGCAAAAGTTCCATAAGACTTGGAGGTGGAATTGTCGACTTCAGTGTAAAAGGTAAGTGCCCAACCCATGGCACTATATTCAGTCATGTACACAAGGGTGGTGATGACTTTCTTCTCATCAGTGTTATAGATTGTAGCGTTAAGCGCAAAGTATGCCTTAATTGCATACAACCATTGTAAAGCCTGCTGAGGGCTCCCATCGTAGGTAGAGGGTGCTCTGGCTTTAAGTTCTGGGGTGCTAGTGGACATCCTGATCATTCTGGTCTAGTGATGTTTCTACTGCAGGGGACGTCTTGGTCTCTCTCTGCTTTGTTCTGTTTCTGGTTCTGGGACCTCATTGATAGAGAGGGTCGATAGGAGACTTTAATCTTTTGTTACGAACTAGGATAGTCGCAATGACAGCTACTCGATAAGAGCAATGCCTGGGGTTGAATCAAGACCTTACAAATGTAAGGGTCATTAAGACAAGTTAAGGAGAGTGTCCTTGGCTTGAATATTGATGATCAGATGACTTAGGATTGGAGGTCCTAAGTGAAGGATGTTTCAGGTGAGAACCTAGTAGATTAAAGTGAAGTTCTACTGAGTACATGACCAAGTATATATAGTAAGTAAGTGCTTTAGGGCAAGCATGATGAGTCATAGATAAGGACGAGTCAGAGATAAGGACGAGTCAGAGATAAGTTATCTAGTGACAGCGATAGCGATCATGATGTAATACAGATAGAAGAAATGAGTCATCTAGTGACAGCGACAGCGGTCATGATGTAATACAGTAAGAGATGAGAGAAATGAATAGGGGGCAAGCATAACTGTAACACTCTAGTCAAGGAAACAACCCAAAAGAACGGATACAAGGCAGCTTTACTTTCTGGACTAGACAACAACACTAACGACCATACCATCCATATAGCAGCCAGAGATGCAATCAAAGCCCACCAGATCCTCATCAATGTCGCCCCTGATGGTCCAGTAGCCCCAAATAAAGTGTCACATGCACAACTAGTCAAGAAAATTCAAGAAACGTTCTTAGCTATCATCAACTTCAACACACTGGACCTAATCATCAAGAATGTCACCCAATACCACAATGGAGGAACAATCATTGAAATGACCACAGCAGAGGCAGCTGACTACCTCAAAAAGAATGATGTAAAAGAAGAACTCATCAAGAACCTAGACCTGAAGGTGGTCTTCAAAGACAGAGCATATCTGGTAGTTATACAATTTGTCCCACTAACTTTCAATCCTAACAGTGAAAATGAAATCTGCAAACTCGAGCAAGAGAACGACTGGGAAGAAGGAGCCATATCAATGGCATGTTGGATCAAACCTCCCAACAAGAGAGCAGACCAACAATGAGTCACCCATCTCCTAGTTACCCTCAAGAATCCCAACAATGCAAACAAAGCGATACGCAATGGAGTCACCCTAAACAAAAACCGACTACAAGCAAAGAAGAATAGAAGAGAACCCATTCAATGTGCTAAGTGTCAACATTATGGTCACATAGCTCAGGAATGTACATCTCACCAGGATACCTGCACTAACTGCTCTGAAGACCACAGAACCAGTGAATGCAACAATAAGCAATGACAATGCTGCATATCATGCGAAAAAGAGGGCCATGCCAGCTGGGAACGAAGTTGCCCAGAATTCAAGAGACAATGCATGGACCTAGACAAAAGATATCCAGAGAACACCATGCCCTACTTCCCAACAGACGAACTGTGGACTCAAGTACTAGCTCCCCCAAAACCAACCAACACTCCCGTCATAACTCAACAGCAACAATGACAAGCAGATCAATACCACAACCAGGATACACTGGACAGACACCTCGATCAAAGAGGATTGAGACCACTAAGAGGCACCTCCCACCTACCACGGAACACAGGATTCTCATCAAGGCGCCCCCCAATGGCCTTAACCTCCTGCTCCCCCTTGCCAGAACTCTTCCACTCATTCACTAATGTCTAACACACCCGACGATCAATCAGTAAGACTGTGAATATGGCAAGAAAATCTAAACAAATCAGATACAGCACAACACTGTATACTAAGCGGTCCATTCACTGTGAAAGCTTTTGATATAGTCACACTCCAGGAACCCTTCATCAACACTCTAGGTAACACAAAGGCAACCCCAGACTGGAACATCATATATCCTATGCATAGGTTCACCCACAACAAACGATCATGCACAGTCACATTAATACACAAACAGCTAGACACCAACAACTGGAGGCAAATTCTGTTCCCATCTTTGGATGTGGTTGTTATCCAAATGCAGGGCACCTTCGGAAAGCTCACCATCGTCAACATCTACGACAACAGTAAGAAACGGGAAGTCCTACCTGCACTAACTGCATTCCTAGACAAGGAGAGCTGACTCATCAAACCCTCATCCACGGACCACCTAGTTATCCTAGGTGACTTCAATGCACACCACCACCTATGGGAAGAGGCCAGGAACGCTCACCTTTGCACCCCTCCAGAGGCCCAAGAAGCAGCACAACACATAATTGAGTTAATGGCTGACCATGATCTGCAAATGGCACTACCAAGAGACAAACCCACACTCCAATCGACTAGCAGCAGCAACTGGACTAGACCGGACAACGTTCTCTGCACCTCCCACACACTCGACTCACTCACCCTTTGTGACATGGCACCTAGGCAATGTCCTCCATGTACTGACCATGTACCCATATACAGCACCTTAGACCTCCCCATCCCTCAAGCATCCACATCAGTCATGTTCAACTATTGAGATGTCAACTGGGACGAATTCTGCAGCACCCTCAATAGAAACCTAGCTGAATTTCCAGACCCAGAAGTCATCACAACAGAAGAACAGTTCCAGGCTGCCACCACTAACCTCAAAACTGCTATCAGTCTAACTATCAAGCAGAAAGTTCCAAAAACAAAGCCAAGCCCACATGCAAAGAGATGGTGGATGAAAGAACTAATGCTGATGATGAAAAGGAAAAACAAGCTAAGTGATATCTCTTACAGAATGAGAGGACTACCTGAGCACCCTAGCCACGCAGAACACCGGCAATATCGAAATCAAGTAATGGAAGCGATCTGCAAGATGAAGCAGGAACATTGGATAGAGTACCTAAAGGACTTGGACCAACAATCAGTATACACAGCAAACTGATACATCACAACTCCCTACAGTGACGGAGGAAGATCTAGCATCCCAGTCCTCAAAGTCAAGAACGAGAACGGCAACCTGATCGAAGCTATCACTAACACTGAAAAGAGCAAAGCCCTTGCTAATGTGTTCTTTCCTCCTCCCCCAGACAACAGCTCAGTTCCCCCAAACTACAACTATCTAGACCCAGTTGCTTCTTTCACAGAGATCACAGAAGAGCAAATTGCAAAAGCGATAACTAACACCAGCTCTTACAAAGCACCAGGTCCAGATGGAGTATGCAACATTGTCTTCAAACGGGCATCAGCTATACTAACTCCATACCTCAAACACCTATTCAATGCCGTCTTCACTCTTGGGACCTACTTCGATCCATGGCGAGAATTCACTACAGCGGTCCTTAAGAAACCAGGGAAAGTGGACTATATGACCCCCAAAGCATACCAGCCTATCACTCTGATCAATACAATGTGCAAGCTTCTAACGGCAATCATAGCTGAACGAGTCTCAGATCTCATGGAACACCACAATCTTCTCCCCAACACCCACTTCAGAGGATGACCCAGATGCACAACGACGGACTCACTTCACCTGCTGGAACTAACCGTCAAGAATGCCTGGTGCAGCAGAAAAGTAGCTTCAGTACTGTTCCTCGACATCGAAGGAGCATTCCCTAACGCAGTAACTGACCAACTGGCTCATAACATGAAGAAATGATGCCTACCCCCGGAAATAGTTCAATTCACGGTAAGGATGCTATCAGGATGTCGAATGCAACTAAAATTCAATGACTCAATCTTGGAATGGATACAAGTACACAACGGAATAGGACAGGGAGACCCACTATCTATGATTGCTTATTTAATATATAACACTGACCTTATTGATATAGCCAACCCCTACAACAACGAAACAGCACTAGCCTTTGTAGATGACATGGCATACATATCTGTAGGACCATCATTTGAAGATACCCACAACATGCTCAAAGACATGATGGAAAGACTGGATGGAGCACTCCAATGGTCAAGAGATCATAACTCAAGGTTTGAAGTAAATAAATTTGCACTAATCAATTTCACCCACAGCAAGACACGCACCCACCCCTCAATCGTCACACAAAACACCACCATACATCCAACTGAGCATCATCAATTCCTTGGCCTAATAGTTGATCAAGAACTGACCTGGAAACATCACACAGGACATGCTATAGCTAAAGGCACAGAGTACGTACTTCAGCTACATTGACTATCGAGGCCTGCCAATGGGATATCGGCAAAACTCATGTGACAATTATACCTCACTGTGGCCATACTGAAATTCACCTACAGAGCAAACGTCTGGTTCAAACTGATCTATCGCAATGAGACAATAAAGGAACAACGAGGTTCAATAGGTATAGCAAAGCGTCTAGCTACAGTCCAAAGAATAGCTGTGCTAAGCATCACTGGGGCAATGAGAACTACAGCCACAGATCACCTACACAACCATGCCAACCTCCTACCGGTCTCTCTCCTCCTTCAGAAAGTATGTCACCAAGCCACCCTTCACCTTGCTACCCTTCTGCAGTGACACCCAATATACACACCCTTGCAACACATCATCAGATACCAAAACACAACCTGTCATCGATCATCACTCCACAACCTCATAGCCACCTACCAAATTCTTCCCAAGGACATCAAAACACTTGACCCTATCAGCAGATCAGACAAACAACGACCAAATGTCTATCGCACTCACATAACAAGAAAGGAGAAGGAAGCTATAAAGGAGCAGAAAGAACTGATGGACAAAGTCCAGGTCTTCACAGACAGCTCAGGTCATAATGGAAAGATAGGAGCAGCTGCAGTCCTACTGCAAGAAGGGCAAGCGCCAAGAATACTGAGGTATCACCTAGGCTCAGATTGCAAACACACAGTATACAAGGCAGAAGTCATAGGCCTAACACTTGCAGCAAAGCTCATAGCCACGGAAAGGAACATGACATATCTGGCATTGATATTCATTGACAATCAAGCAGCTATTCAATCCGGTGAGAGTCAGTACATGAAACTGGGTGGATACTTAGTAGAGCATTTCCGCAACCTCACAGCACAACTAGCTAAGCAAAGAGATGACAGAGGACTCAACTTTGACCTCATGATAAGATGGATCCCAGGACACAAGGGAGTAGAGGGAAACAAAATAGCAGATGAAGCAGCAAAGAAGGCAGTGGAAGGAATGAGAAAGTCAAGTCCGAGAAAACGACTACCGTCATTCCTCCAGGTCGACAAGCTACCGGACAGCATTTCAGCCCTGAAACAATGGCACCAATCAGACCTAAATGTAAGATGGGCAGAAACATGGAAGAAATCGCCTTGATACGCCCACTCATCAGCCATCAACCCCAGCATGCCATCCAACAAGTTCATCAAGCTAGTTTCCAACCTCCCAAGACGCCAGACCAGCATCTTCACCCAACTATGAACCCACCACTCCCCTCTCAACCAGCACCTCCATCATATAGGAAAAAGTTTCTCGCCTCATTGCCCATTCTGTCCAGAGATAACGGAAACCATTCCTCACTTCCTATTTGACTGCCATCAGTACACAAGAGAACACCACATACTATCCAACACTCTATGCTGCAAAGCGAACTCCCTCACCTATCTGCTCACATCAGAAGAGGCAATCAGTCCACTAATGCAATATATCAACAGCACAGGAAGGTTCAAGACTACATTCAGTGAGATTTCGGACTCATAAAAACTGTAAATGATTCAAGCACACACATAACAGACAGAACATACAAGAACAAATGTAAAACACTCAACACTCCGAGACAGGAGGGAAAGACTAGCGCAGGACGCTTAGTCACTGTAGAAGAAGAGAAGAAGCAGAAGGAGAACCAAGTTGGCCAGGGACCCCAGGATCAAAACCGCGACAACACCAACACGCGTACAACGCCAACCAATACTCCCAACCTACTACTACATACCACTACATCATTCCCTCTGTACAAAATCGGCGTCGGCCTTTGCCCGACAACATGCCGACGGAGTACGCGTACACCCACTCAACACCAAGATAGATTATTACACTACATACGATAGATAAGCGGGAGTAAGCCCCCCGCGCATAGGGCTATGTCCAACATAGGGTCTACGACCCTAAAGGACAATAAATTGGATTTAAAATAAATAAAAAACTTCAAGCTCGACCTCCACGAGGAGCACCTTGAAGCGGGGACTCGGAGACTCGGACTCGCCAGGGGACACCGCGAAAAATGGAAAAGCTAGTAGGGGCCCACCAGCCTAAACAAAATTTCTCGCTGTCCCCGCTGTTACTAGTACTAGTACTAATAGCCTGCAATCCGATATCAGCGAGCTCTGTGATGTAAAAGAAGATTTACCAGCGAGGACGCAGAGCTGGCGCTTGGTGCGATAGACACTGGGTGCTAAATAAATGATGGGTGAACTTTCGCAATGGCATCGAGGTACGCGTAATGCCAAGTTGGCATAATATCTAATGGGGTCGGATCGAAGGGAGGGATCTGCTATCGCGATGTATGACGTGTCGAATGACCGGAAATGGAATGCATATGGCGTGCGTATTGTCCTTCAAACTAGTATCGATGGTGCGTGAATTCATGCATGCTACGAGTAGACATCCCTACCTCGGCGCCTCAATCCAGAACCCAGCAAACACCTCCCTGCATCTGAGGTGCGTCTCGAATTCCATGACGATCAGCACAGTAAAAGAGTTTTTCGTCGATGTGAAATACTAATAGGTGCAGATCATCCGTCAGGAAGCAGTAGAATGCGGGATCTGTCCCCTGCCTAACGGAATCTCCAACACCGGTGGTGCGGTGGACTTCGTATGAAATCCATCGGGTGCTTTCGAGGTGATGGTGATGAGCTACTCATCGATGACGCAGTTGTAACTGCCAGGATGTACCGTTCAGAGCGAAGTTGGATGAGAGGAGGGAGGAGGAATGGTCGGTCAGTGTCTCGAGGGACTCGCCTTTAAGTAGCTCGCATAGTTTAAGGGACGATCCCATCGTAGTGGATCTTATTGTTGAATATAAGAGACTCGTCCATCGTGTTTGGCTTCGTTCGACTCGGAATTCTGTTGGTGGCCAGGAAGCTGGCTGTTGTGACTATGGGATTGTCGTTTATGCAAAGGTTCGATTTACTTACAAGTACACAATGATGGAATCACTCACATATAAGACAACGGTTTGTCCGAGGGTTTCAATGTTCATGATCAGCTGATTCAGATCTCTTTGTGGTTTGGGAGACTGCTTATTTTTAAACTGTTATATTGACATTTCAAGGTATTGATTACTCACTTGCAAGAACCCGAGGACCCTTCGCAGAAGTTCCAGATTTACGGAATTCAGTGCTGGTTTTAGTGCCACACTCAGGTTTCCGCACCAGAGCGCCACGTTCAGGCTGGTCGATGAGCTATGACGGAGACTGATCAGATGCCTGACTGTAGTGCTCGTAATTACAGTCATAGAGAGCCCTTCCGTCGCCATAATATTAAAGGGCTGAAAGTGGAGAATCGTGTGCAGGTTTGGAATCACGAGGGATTTGCTGGAAGGCCCCAGATAAAAAATGAGATTGGTCCTTGTTGGTCCTGTGGTACAGCAATTTCAAGTCATGGTCAGACGAGATGAACAATTGCAGCCAGTCAACGGCAGCAAAATCAGGCACGTACGAACGAAGAAGAAATGCAGATAATTGCCCGAACATGAGTATCCAACTCAGATCTCTGAAGGTACTCCTGTAATATAGGGACCAGTGACTGGAGAAGATTGGAAAGATTGGAGATGCCGACTGACCTCGTGCCACGAGTATAGAACTCTATCGACGTAAGGGAGCAAGGAGAAGATGATGCGAGCAACAGCTTCACCATCCACTAAATCAGATCGCGTCAGAATCAATTGTTGTAGGGTGGTATGCTGAAATGGCTCAGTGTCCGGATTGATATCGATATTCACGGCGTCCATTGATATCTGCAGCCAACACAAATGGGGACATTGACGGAGCGCTGCAAATAGCCCGCGGAATGTAATGGGTGTTATCTGCCAGTCCACTAATTCCAGCGAGCGGATGTGCGGCCACCTTGACATGGCTTCGAAAAGAAGGCCATTGTCGATGACAATGGAGCGATGAAGACTGAGGCGCAGGTATCAGAGTTGCGTGAAACAGATGAGGCGTGTCAACAGGCAACAAAGGAGCTACAACTTGGGATAGCTCGCCTGCAGATGTGGTATTAGAGTTATCGCTAAATAAGGGGCCACACTGCGAATCATGCAAGCTAGAGACCTAGTATTGAACAGAGCAGGTTATATTTTCTTATCGCACGAAGTAGACCCGTCTTCATCTGCCGAAATGGTGGAAACGACGTCTGAGCATGGGAATCACAAAGCCACCATTCGAGCCACGGCTTTATCTTGAGATAGTCTCGTAAAATGAATGTGTTCTTTTGCTTGAAAGTGCCCATATCCGAGACCGACAACAGGGCGAGGGCACGGCTCTGAAAGTTGTCTGTACTTGCCCTGTCTTGTGACCATGTCAGATCGATGTTTTGGTGTCAGAGGCAAGCAAAGACTCATGGAGGCTTGAAACATGTGACGGCCGAATGGTCTGTACAGAGGCCGGAAGATAAGCTTTTATACAATCCTGTTCTGCTTATCAAATTTGAGTTCGCGAAGAGCATTAGTCGAACAGCGCACCTGAGCGGCCATAGAAGGGGATTAAGTCCCCAACACCCAGCGGTTGATCTGGATGATTTGACTCCCTCTCCCGTTGGGATAGAAAAAGTTGAATACATGTTTGATTAATTCCTAGAGGATGGTTGAAACGAGTGCACTCCATATCTCAAAGCACTCACAAAAGTCATGGTATATATGGATTTCCAAAAGCACGATACCGGTTCTTCTCTAGGCTATAGGAGACAAAATAAAAGGATTTCAGGCTGGAAAAATGATTTCTCGGAGACTCGGAGTGCTCGTAAAATGCTTGGTAAATGATTTTATTACTACCTGCTGTGTACGACGTCTAATTCTGTTAGGACGAAAAGAGACACTGTTAGAAAATGAATTATTATGACAGATTGAAAATATACACAAGTTACACTGACAGCTGAAGTGCTGACGCGCAGGATGGGTTTTGACACGGCACTAGGACGAGATGTAGGTATGATATTCGTGTGGCAGTTGAAACGTTGAAACTAGCACTGCTTGAAGTTTTGAAGTGTTGACTCGGACATGCACTGATACAGCGTATATAAGTGGACCTTGACGCGGAGTCGCGGATGCGGATCATGGCCGTCGACATGTCTAAACGCTGGCTGTTATGACTTGTTTGTGTCTATTTTATGAAAATTCGCCCATCCAGGAGTACTCGCTGCTCAGCTCAAAATCTGAGAACTCAAAAGATCATTATATTGTGGCACCACGGGTTTGCTTTTGGTTCAGTTGACTGGCCAGGATATTAGTATGACCACTGCCTAGAGCTAGGGTTGTGTAACAGGGACTCCAATCATAAGCGATATCAGGAACTCTCAGGCAGCTGGGCGGCGATCATGCAATTCCCCTTTCCCCACTTACCTTTCCAACGACCTTCCCGTGGAAGCCTTTTCAAGTTGGACGCATATCCACGCGTTCTAATTGTCGGCCTGCCTTGCTCCCCCACTATTATATTCCAAGGGTCATTTACCGCACTCTGTCTATGCTCTGACCTGCATATCCTGCCAATGGTAGTGGATGCTAAGGTTATGTATCGATATCACTCCCAAAAGCGATTCATTTCAACATAACTGCCTACACATGCTGGGCGCTAAAGCTGCCGCTCGCATCATTTTCTCCATGCTTCTCTGTTCCCACATAGTTACCTAAGAGCATGACAATGCCACTGGAAGATGCCTCCTGGCGGCCTAGTGCCGCGATCTTCTGCGATTATTGGTCGCCAGATCACAGCAGCCCCTGTGCTCAGATTTATATACCGATGCTTCGGTGATTATCCCGAAGTCCCTATCAAATCTCGTCATGCATAGGTGGGACGAGCAAGGGAGGTTACATCTAAGCCTGTGGCCTGTACCTGTGCTTGTACAGAATGTTTTCTATATCACTGTCTCAAATTGCGCAGGCCATCCAACATATGCAAGTTTCGTTGTTTGAATCTGCGGATCATCAACCAAACTTACAAACGACTTAATATTGACGAGGAAGATTCCAGTATTTATTTGTTGCTTGAACGACCATTGGTTTTGGCAGTCACACATTCACGTTTTGACTTTGAGCTTCGCCATTTTTACACGTCAGTTGGTTTGGTCTAGACGGGTGAAAAGGAAATGAGGTGTTGCCCACTGCACTGCCGGCATGAATTGCAATTGATGTTCTGCTCTGCTGTAGCGCCGGTGCGGCTGGCCTGTCCTCTTCTCTAATTCCCTTCTCCATTTATTTTTATATGCACCACAGTGGTCTCGGACGTTGACCTCGCGTATACATAGGTCAGAACCATGGAACACAGCTATACCATAGAAGGAATTCATCTAGCCGCAATCAGCATTCAACGTTCCAAATTGATCCTCGGTCCATACTCGTTGGACTTACCAAGCCAGGTCCGGCTCCGGGGTGATGTATATGCACTATTACAGCAACGTTCCATTCTGCTCCACTGAGGCCATTTGCACGCTGTAGCTCGGCTGACTCGGACGGGTTGGTGTCACATATTGGATCCTGGGCGTATTATTAATTTATGCCTCAACTTAAAGACCCCTGGGCCATCACTGGTGATAATACCACAAAACGCTCAATCCACACAGCCAACGCTTTGCTCTGATAGACGATTGCCCTTCCACAGTGCCCCATGCACAGCTACTTGCTACAATATTTGCTATTTGGCCTCTTGCATGTGATGATTCACCATATGTAGATGGTGTCATAATGACAATGCCTCGTTACTCAGGTCAGTGGGACTCGGGGGCGGAAGTTGGTCAACCCGGATCCGTGTTTAGATCTCGAAGTTTTTCAACCTGTCCGGCCGTACAGTTGTAGGTCAGAACTTGGGAAAAGGGATGTAAGTATCGTAAAACTGTCGGACAGTTCTATTCGGGTGGTGGGTCTTCAATTCAAATAAGTGCTCTCGCACATTTACAGAGTCGGCGCTCATTTTTGGGGATCACAGTTCCGTTCCATCATGTAGCTCATATACACTCTGCATTGCAGATACGTTTCGCCGCACTGACTAAGCAACTTTCATGTCATATGTTAAGGGCACACATGTTCAACACGGCTCCTCATTCCAATGGAATATCGTTTTGAATATTTTTCAACTATTCGACACTTCTTCGGTGACTTTCGGGTCCTGAGCGGTTACGTGATAAGAAATAGGGGACTCTGGATCGCTGATCATCCAAGTTTGCAAAATAAATGCGGCAGAACGTCTCGTAAATGCAAACAACCTACACATACTATCCAGCCATGGGCGTCAAGCGTAGTTCGAGAAAAAAACAAAAATAGGTGTGTCTGGTGCCCCGAAATGTGCCAACCATATAGCTTCTTCTCTGATCGCGCAGTCTCAGTGGCCGAGTAGCGTGCTCACTCGCAATGTTGTCAACGATCGCCTCGTTGCCATTCAAATTTAAGTTATATCCGTTTGGTTAAGAATATCGACAGGCGCTTTTCACCGGCACCCCTAATACTTTTCCATTAGTGGCAGCCGTGGTCACAGACTATTATTCTTTGTTCTGAATCGCGCTTTATGGGTGCCCTCTGGTATTTTAGTACACTGACTCTCCCAGATTGGGCAGTTGGATTAATTCTCGAGTACTCAGAGACCTTGACTTTAGTGGTTTCTCTAATCTCCACCGTATTGTCCGTGATCACGACAAGGTCAGTTGAATATTGCGCAAGACCACACCGATATGTTTTTACTTCATGTTTTCCAGCCTGCTCACATTCTCGATGAAGGAGGCTCTGCGGCACAGCCTAGCCAAGAGCATCTCCTTGTTTGGGCTCTGTCCTGCCATTGCGCTGACAATGCCAACTCGGGTTATGTGCAAAGATAAGAGGCACCATCTTCGGGGTGATTACTTTTCTGAATTCCTGGTAAATATAGGTATCCATAGTCTTTCGAATACTCATTTGACTTTCCCTGCAGTTGGAGCACACTGCTCTTGCCAGCGCTGATTGAGTGGTCAGTCATTCTATCAGGAACTGAACTGAACATTAGCAGTAGTGCCTTAGTTAACGATGTATTGAGCGCACTTCTGTCAAGTAGTTCGGCTCAGTATAGTGCGTACGATTTGTGTTGTCATTTTTGATCTCACCATTCTTGTTTTACACAGCAAATATGGAACATTAGATTCTTCAGTGGGGGTGCGCACAAGCAGTAAGTATCTTTAATTATAATGGAGTCTCATAGTACACGAGTCGACGAGTGAGCATGTGAGATTTTTTTCCATGTATTGTCGAAAGCTCATGGCAGCGTATTCGACAAGATGATCTCCTTCCTGTGGTAGGCTAGTAGGGCAGTTGTTTGGCCTTGAGCACCACGATGGCTTGAAGGGTAATGAAGAGATTGAGATTTGGTATGTGAAAGAGGGAGTTCTGAGAAACGGCTAGAGGTGGTATCCTGACGGTCCTGAACTGCAACCTACCATGGTGCCGGAACTATGCAGATGCCAGTACCGGAACCGCACCCAAATACCTTGGAGATACTAGCGCAAGCGTCGATGGCACAGCAACTTCATATAGCAAGGATGCATAATGGATTCCAAGCACCTGGAACGTGACCGGAGACAATAGTGTCTGCGCCAATTCATTGAGCTGTTATACCATTTATACTTAGATCTATAATCTGGTAGTCACGTAAGGTGGTTTCTATCGGGCCCTAGTCGGTTCAGTTGGTGCGACCTTCCTGTTCCAACCTGAATGGTAATGTTGAGTTTATCTTGCAAGCCATTTAGCGCTCAAAGCTTAAGCACTGAAGCTTCGTATAACACTGTGGGAAAGTAGCCTAACTTGCATCAAACCGCAGTCATCAGAGCATGGCGGCGGCCCTTCAACGTTGCAACTCACGTACCCTCTCCTTCCTCTTGAAGCTCGAAGGATATTCTAGGGTCACTGCGCGCTGAGGGTGCGATTTATTGCAGGTACTGGAAATTAAGCGTATTTCTCCCGGTGCCACAGTGAGCTTCTTCGAAGTTCGAAATATCTATAGCGCTGAAATTTAATTTCTTAGCAAAAGCAAATTGGGCAGGCAAGTCATCGTATACATTTGGTATACATACATTGCTACCATCTATGAACCTGAACCTTGAACAGAGTCACAAGGGAAACGTTGGATGTCATACATTTTTAGTATGTCCTTGACGCTAAGCTCGCCTTCAAGTTCCCGAGGACTTGTCCAGGGCGAATCAAGAGGTTAAACGACGCGCGATGTGCCTGTATCTATTCCCCATGTTAATATAGAGAGTTGCTGCGTTGTTCACCACCTTCATTGCGTACGTCTCGCGCATTCAATCCGGATCACGGATTCTGCTCGAACACTTCTATGGTCCAGGCTGCGTCAGTGGCGTGCATGCTGCAAGGTTCGTGTTCCGTCAAATATATAATATTTCTCTCCGAGCGACAGCATAGATTTTGCATCTACCCCTCCTGCGATGTTGCAGGTTCCCGCCAACTTTGAGCGCTTCACAATTATCATCGGTATTCAGATTGCCATCATCAGTATCCAGATTGTTATCCTAGTATTTGGATACGGATTCCTTGGTGCAGTTGCCTACCTCGAGTACCTTGCTCCACCCGATCCAGTTTGCGAATTAATGAGGAGTTATCCTGGAGAGTTAACAATGATTGTCACATTGATAGCAACTGTGCTATCAGTCACCACTGCTACGTCTGTCTGCCTTTTGCTCCCTCCAACTGATCATTCAGTGATTTTTCTGCCAGTCTTTTCACGCTTTCGGTGAAACAGGCACTAAGACATCGAATGTGGAAGCCCATTTCTCTAATTCACCTTAGCACTGGTGTTGCTTTAGCACAGGGCTCTCATATGCTGAATCTTCGATATATAAGATTGACCGTCTTGACGCTGTTCATCATTGGGATGCTGAGGCTCTTAACGGCTGGGTACGTCTTCTCTGGAAGCATTGTCGAGATTCTCTCATTTGAGTCAGGTGGATAACTCTCTTGACACCGGCCTACTTCATGTGGCCAGTACAATTAAATGGATCCGAACTTGACATAACTGGAAGCGCGTTTGCCACCTTACTCCGCGAAGAATTCCTAGCAAATGGTCTCACTGACAGTGTGTATCTCTACTCAATTTGACGAGTAGGTTATAAAATGGGATAAATAAGTCCAGGACAATTCTTTTGAAATTCTCGACATCGGTGGAATGCTCAGTGGAGTTACTGCTGCAGGGTTTACCTTTGGTCTTCCCGGGACATTCAATTTCAATGGTGCCAAATACAACGTATCCACTCGTACGTCCAGCCCCTCAGTTCACTCTGAACTATTTTACGATACTGTGCAACTAGAGGGGGTCGTGCCTACCATTGAAGCATTTTCCGGCTCGGATGGAGTTCCAAATGCTGATGGTACTCGTCTTGGGTTTTCCGGTGGAAATGTCACAGTCAACACAAGAGTTGTATCCGGATCGCACCCCAGCGTGCCTATTCCTCAAGGCTTCGACAGGAACTATTCCATGTCGCAACAAGGGTTGACAGCCAATGTCAGCTGCCGGGCCATTGACTCAAGTCAAACTCACTACCTTTGGGGCACGAACAACTCTTACCTCATCTATGCCAACGCAGCTGCTTCGAACAATTCCATCACCGGTCTTCGCTTGTGGAATATCAGTGCCAACTGTGGTACCGGTAAATTTGGATCTTGGATATCTTTTCTCAAGTTCACTGACAGCTTCTAGATACGCTGACAACGTACGAATATGTGACCATGGTAGATGCAAATGGAAATACGAGCTCATCAGGAAGTGGCTTTCTTCCATCTGTTGTGTGCCAAGGACCCACGAATATGAACCAAACTTATACAAATTTCAGTGAGTCTTTGAAACATGCACGTTTGGAGTTATTGACCGAATCCATTCCTGTAGCCATTTTTACACAAGGGTTTTACAAGTATAATTTCCTCAAAGCAAGCGTATGCGAAGTGGTTCCCCTACTGACCACTGTCCGCGTCGATTATTCCGATGAACAAATTTCACCCGGGGTCACCTCATCCACTCCTTTCCAGCCAGAGAATGCCGAGCTACTGTCATTTATCGCTTCAGTTGCCAGGTTTCAGTCGATCAACTCGCAGGGGCTTACGAGCAGCACAATTGGGGATACCTTGTACTCCATCTATTCCTCGACCACTATCGGATCCATCAATAACAATCTCAATGACACACAGGTTTACCTTGAGCTCGTCAGTTTCATGTCATACAATCTTTATCCACTTCTTATGACTCTCTCAGGAGGATTACTGGCGTGGTGTTGTTGAATTTTCCGCCACAGTGAGGTTCCCGGTCCGTTCAATATAGTCCAAATTGACCTAGCATTATTTCACAGTTCCTTCGCTCCGGGTTTATGGCCACAGGTAGTTTCCCCAATAATGACATCCCGAACAACCTCTCTTCCCAAGTCACTGGGACTATGTTCATATCAACGATCGGCTGGACTCGCTGGGCTAAGAAGTCGCCGACATATCTGCTCGCTACACTCCCGCTCACCATTGTCACCATTCTCACTTTAACCTGCGCGTTGTACAGTATTCTGGAGGCTTTGAAAGAGCAACATGGATGGGGTGGTCACCACAGGACCCACCACTTCGACGTGTCAAACACTCTTCATCTCATTATGGCATGCGCTGCTGAGAGTCTCGCACTTAAAGATTTTGGCGAGGAGGGAATTATCAACAACGAGGATGTGAAGGTGCAGCTGGAGGAGCATGGTGAGAGGAAGAAGTTTGTGATACCTAATTAACTGTATGTGGTAGTGTCGAAGGAGAAGCTCATGTGATTTTAGGCACCATCACGCTATGGTAGTTGTTACCTGAGACTGGGTTAGAAAAGTTCTACGGAAAGATGCAATACATATCCCGAGACATTTATGAATGTAATAATTTCGAATGTCTATCTATCTATTATATTAAAGTGCGGCATACGACATGTTTTTCTGATAGAGGACAACTTTGGAGACACCTACAGTAAAGACATTCATCGCAAATCTCCCTTGCTCGTTTCCACTTCCCATATTCAAAGATTGATAGCAAACCTGTCAGAAAAAGTTCTGAATACGAATTCAGGTTTCTGCAGCTGCATCTTGGCAATCAAGGACTGCGGAAGATCTGAAATGCTTGAGATGGTTCCGGACCTCGCGTCACGTGTTCGCATGGTTTGAATCCATGGGGCTGTGGTATCTTACGTAAAGAAGATAGAGATATGAGCGACAGCTTCTGTATCCACTACCTCAGAGGAGCGCACGTCCAAAAGTTGTAGGGATGTATGCTGGAGTGACTCCGCTGTAAAGCCGACGTCAATATTCACAGCGTCTATCAACATTCTGAGCTCATCCAAATGGGGACATTGACGGAGCGCTGCGAGTAGTCTACACAGTGGCTTGAGGATAATTTTTGTCTTCTAACTCCAGAAAGCGGATGTATGGCCAACATGACATGGCTTCCAAAAAATGGTCGTTGTCAAGGCGGGTGCAGCAACCAGGAAATTCAAGTTCTAAGGTTCGGAGCTGTGAACAACAACGGAATTGTGTGATTGCTGTCCAAGAGCTGTACGGATCCTGAACTTCTGAACTGTAGGACTTTATCCTAAGGCGTTCAAGGGTCTGGCATGCTTTACACTGGGACAGGGCATGAAGAAGCCGCTCAGCGTCTGCACAAGGCAATCGATGGAAAAAAGATCGAATTCTTTCAGCGAAGGAAATCCTGAGTGTTGCACGAGTGTCGTGGTGTATGCAGCCGTGTCCGCTAGGAAATAAAGAGTTGGGAGGTCGAGGAAGGGTCCAAAAGTGATATTATTGAGGTCCGATGGGGAAGGGACTATGTTATTCATACGAATCGTGACTGTGAGAAGGGTAGGGAAATTGGAGAGGCGCTCCCATGCTGCCCGGTCGAGGGGTGGGCAAGACAGAGTTACAAGCCGCTTGCACAAACGGACACTGTCAGATAGTATGGATAGCTTATCTGCTATGGTGCCATTGGTGTGCCTCACGGATAAATGTTCGAGAGCAGCCGAGTCACAATCAATTTTAGATTCAGATCAATGACCCATAGGGCACAGAGACGCAGCGTAGGAGACAGAGAGATGCAGGTATCTAGTCGGACATGGAAGTGAAGCCGTGAATAACGTCTACGGTCCCGGGAACATGCATGTCTCTTTGGGAGGACTAAGAGAAGGCGAAAATCCCGGTCAGTTGCTAGTTCAATATGCATTGATCGTACACGGGTAGCGTGACGCAAGAATTGACGAGCTTCATTTGCCGATAATGGTTCGATGTCACCAAAGTAAGGAGGGTTATACCAGGTGCGCTGTGTTTAGGTGCTCGGTGAGACGCTACTAATGAACGAAAGGGGATGAACAGAGTTTAATATTGTGCACTCACCCCTCCACAGTGATTATGTATATTATTGGACGCAGCCTTGTTACACAGCCTAGCAGTGGATTTAATCCATCGATTTCAGCCCAAAGCTGATTCATTGCAGGTTCGTAGAATGTTTTACACGTCCTTGCAAGGAATGTCCGCACCAATGACACCTCGTGATACGCCATCATGAATCATGATTGGGTCTTGCCAGTCGATATCATTGACATGCTTGAATATCTCTAGGAGGATTTCGCAAACGAGTAGAGCCCGATGCATCGATTGGGTGTCGATGGAGCACGGAGCACTGCAGTGCAGTACACAGCACGGACACGAACAAGCGTCCAGTGAAAACCCTGACTCCGAACGTCAGCCATGAAATTACAATCTCAGGTTGACATGGAATCTGAATTCTGGATGGGCCACTTGCGCCGCGTCGAATTCTTAATAGTCAAAGGGTGTGATCTACTTGTGGCCTGAAATCTGGAGAACTTCTATCCAACTTGTGCTTTGCAAACGATTCTGAAACGAAGGATCAATTCTTTTTATTCATGAGAATTAACGGACTGCATGTGGTTTAGATTCATGCCATACAAATCTGACCATGGTTTAAACCGCGACGTAGCGTGATTAAGTTGCATCCTAGATTTCTAGAATATAGCGACGGGGAAGCTGAGAGACGCCCGATGGAAGTTGAACGTTTGATTGATAAGAACATAATGGCGCATCAGTAAACCGGTGAAACTCAGATATTCCCAGGTATGGTACCTGTTTCCTCTACATGACGTTATAAAACAATATAAAGCAATCTAAAGTGATGTAAAGCAATATATAGGTCCGAATCGAGCATGAATTGGGGTGATTACATTGCTTTGGATTGCTATATATTACTTTGTATCGTAATATACAGGAAAGAAGCATTGGGCTTACAAAATACTACAAAATCTGGGAATATCTGAGTCTCACCAGTTTACTGATGCCTCACTCATGGCTCGGTGACATTGACTCAGACACCCGATCGAGTCCTTAAGAGAATAGACGCGCCGCCACCCTTCTCCTCCATTAATCTAGAGTATCTGCTAGTGAAGTCTATCACATACGCAGCCATATAGGCTGTTACCAGCTTCTTCACTCGAAATATACACGTTTCATATGCGATGTCGTCCGGAAACTTCCTCCCAGATTTGTCTCCTCCTGACGTGCAAAAAGCAGCTCAAGTACGTACTTCAAGCTTGAACTTCTTTAGGGAGTTTTCTTATAACAACACTTCCACAGTTGATACAACAAGCATATTCGAGCGCACATGCCCAGGTGGACCAACGGCGGATCCAGCAAGAGCTGGTCGAGATTCAGAGACGACCTGAGGCATGGGGGTTGATTGTACCTTTCATCGAACATCCAGACCCAAATGTACAATTCTTTGGCACACATACCGCGCAGGTTAAGATCATGCGTGATTGGTAAGTGGTCTATCTTTTCCTCCTTACGATGGTGCTGACCAGCTGCTATTACTGCAGGGATTCATTTCCTGAAGAAAACGCCGAACACCTACGAGACTTGCTGCTCAAGCTCACCTCGCACTCGATATTGACTGGAAAGGGCAAAGTAGTACACCGCAAACTGTTTGTTGCAGTAAGTGCATGTTCTAGATTGAAGTCCGTCTAGTGATCGTTTGCAGATCACATCACTTGCACTCCGCATTGCGCATTGGGCCGGGTTCACTCTCAAGGTGGCCGGACTGCATGGTGTTGGCAGTCAATACTCTCTTTTCCTCTGGCGTGCCTCCAGAACAACTCCTTGCCTTCCTTACCATAGTCGCTGAAGAGGTCGAAACGGCCGACCTTCTAGGGTCCAGTAAGTGGGTGCAACGATCTGAATCATTCTGCATCATCACCAATTTCGTTCCAGAATGCAAATGCATCAGTTTCTTCTGGACGCTTCTCCGATGGTCGTTCAAGCTGTAATAACATCTATCATTCGACCGACTCTCGTATCGCCTGAACTACAGTCCGCACTCAAATGCCTTCAAGCATGGATATACACATTATTGGCCAAGTAACGTTCTTTTATACACTCTGCTCAAGTTTCAACTTAACGCGCTACACAAGGGACATCACACCATTATTCCACTGTTGATCACGACAATGATGCCCTCACCAGACTCCGGATTTGACGAGTCCACCTTCTCGGCGGCTTCTGATGTTTTACAGGAGATCATGACGAGGTCTTCGTTGGCTGGAGGTGCGGGTACAGGCACGTTGACAGAGCCTCTTCTTATTTGGCTTGATGGTTATGGAGATCGTGGTGAGCCTCGGTGGTTGCACATATTCACTCGATATGATTGCTCACTTGTTATCCGATACCCAGCCGGTTCAATCGATGGTGCATCTCATTCACTTTGTAAACTACTGGTTGCCCTGGGAGACCACTCCATCATGTATTTCGCCTCCAACTTAAAACCTATACCTGTAACACCCTGCCGGCGCGTCTACTTTGTGCAGAAGTTCTTGCACCTCCTTTTGAAATATACCGAACTACAGGGTTATTACGGTGTCGCGCGTGCATCATGTACGTACAAGTTATGTGTAAGGATTGAAGTTTGCTGTGCGTGAATGGATCTAGGGCCTGGTCGTCGTCGAAATACATGCGAGGAATTTGTCCCCCGAAAGACAACGAATGGTCACCGGCTCGTACGACAGGATGCTCTGTCTGTGGGACTTGAAGACAGGCGTTATGTTGCTCAAACGGATGTTCTGCTAAAGACCTGTCGGTACTTGGTTCATTGGAGCGATTCGGATCTGTTAGGCATTTTGTGAGGAGAGCGAGATGACTCTTGGCATTTGGTACCTCTTTCAGGAGTCGTTGTACACCCTCACCTTTTGTCGATGCCCATCAATCTGCTATTCGTGAAGTACGCAACGTCAGGGCTCAGCAAAATACCATGTCATTGATTAAAGAGGAGAGCGCCAAGTGTAATATCAAACCAGGTGTGTTTTTCGTGGCCTTTAACTTCATCACTGTCGGACTAATATACTCTCAGCTGACAATGATGTCCTTCGTAGATGGAGGAAAAAATTGGGCGTGACATAGCTGAGCTGATGCGGGAAATTGCTGGGCTGAAGCACAATGTCGAAGAGCTCGCTGGGCTGAAGCCCGCGGTCAAAGAGCGAGGCGGGAAAATGCTGGGCTGAAGCATGACATCAAAGAGCTGAGTACTCCCAGTCAAAATCTGCCAGTGGAAAATAGTAACGACAAGATTCAGCAATATCCTCGGAGAAATTTCAGCCGCTTTGTAGATTCAAATCTGATAGTTTCGTCTGTTTGATCACTCAGCAAATGGATGAAACTACTAGAACTTTTTTGGGTGTTTCTAAAACTTGAACCCGCTCGTCGAGTTTACACGAGTGAGTAAAGCTGTTGACGTGGAAGCGTCACTTGACAAGAAAGTTTTGCGCTAGACATCATATGCACAGTTTGTGAAGCCCAAAATGTACTGATTGAAACACTTCGATTCGCATTCACATTTAGATATGATCACCATCTCATCCCCCACAAAGACACCCATGAGCTACCATACCTTTCTTCACGGCTCTCGAGGCGCGATGCAAAGTAGGGGTACGACGGACAACTTCATTGTGATATTGCATTGCTTCGTACTCAGTACTCAGCCGCCGACCGCGACGAAGGCACAAACTGAACAGTCTTGTGTACGCCTTCCTCGTACTCCATTAAATTAAGTTGGTATCTTATCATTCGCTTCGGATCTCTCATCTATATCAGGGAAATGGCAAGTTTCCCGATGACTGACTTCACGGTACCCACGATAGACGAAGCTAGATCACCAGACCAGACTGTACCCTTTTCAGGTCCTGGAATATTGATGGTGCCATTCAAGTGATGCGAGAGGAAGAATCCCTGGAAAGCACCCCTTTTGTTGATGCGCGAAATTGGAACCGAGCTGCATCATATACATAAGACCCTCTTTACGATTTCTTCTGGTGTCAGCTACGTTTTTGGCTTTTCTGGTGCTGTCCCGCCCAATCTATTGCACGTCTCGGACGCAACAGCTCTTCCAACATCTTGCACCATTCATGAAGTTGGATGATGTGATATTCACTGGCATATTCTTTGACGATACAGCACAGTTCTTAGGTATTCCGTTTGCTCGACCCCCGTGAGTATGACCACGCAATCAACACTTAAGCAATGGACTGAATGCATGCAGCATCGGGAGCCTTCACTTTCAGGCCCCTCAACTATTGGCTCCTTATGAAAGTGAACACAGTGCAGTTGCCTATGGTCCGGCCTGCCCCCAACAGGGGTCATCAACTAAGAGAGGAATTATTCCGACAAGTGAAGATTGTGAGCACTTATCTAATGTTCTGCTTTTCATCCCATTCATGCAAGCCGTTCTCTCCTAGGTCTTACGTTAAATGTCTTCACTCCTGCTGCCATGCTCCCTAGGTTGAAACTGCCCATGGCCGTCATGATCCGAGTCCTTTCGATTTGGTGTTCCTGAAGCTCAGCTTTAAGTCAATGGTGTAAGGATTCCATATTCTCTACACCCCGACCAAGCTCTAAAATGAACACCAACGAACCACGCGGTCGCAATCGTCCACGTGACTCATTGATGCGAAGAGCGCAACTCTTCGCATCCGAGTTACGTGGATACATTCCTTCATCTCCCTTGTCCATTTTCTTTCGTTACCTTATCTTGTGCTCAGACCTCACCATCTCCTTGTCTCACCAAAGTATTTTCACCTCGCCTTACGCTTCATGTTCTCGTTCCGGCCTAGTCAAGTATTCGAAAACGTATATATACTGCTCAAGTATTCTCCTACCTACAGCGAATCTTAGAGTCAGATTCCCGCTCCAAGAACGACCGAAAAATCCTTCAGAAAGTCTCTGTCACGGCCAATTCCCAACTCGTCTCAAAACTATCCAACTCGTCTCTCTTCAGAATCGTTTTAATTGCAATTCCCTACCGAACTCACACTTAGCCTTACAATGGTAGATATCCTTTTTCTCATACGTTGAGGATATGCACTCTGTGCATCCCAGGGCCTACAGTTGGAACGCTATTATTCACAGTTTCAATAAACAATAAGTTTATCGATCGCCACATCATGCTCTGGAGTCTAAATGAAGGGACTGAGAGATGATGCTGTCGTGGAACAAAGGAGAAGTCGACTTGCAAGATGTCTGCATCAGGTTCAAGCAGAAATTTGCGACGCTTGATGTCACTTATGTTGAGGTCTTCAGTTGGACCTTATCGCCGTTGCCATTTCAGCGTGTCTTGTAAACAAACGAGAGCATCTAAAGAGGGCCGTAAGAAATACTTGCCTCTTTAATCAGTCTAATGACTGAATCCTACGTGAGAGCTTGCCGTGTCATTTACCGCTAAGTGTTAAGATCACGGTGTGCGATTTAAAACACGAACAAATTCTCGATCTTTCAAACGGCATTGAGTCATGCGGGCACAAGGGGTTGAGGAGCTGTCGGCAGTCAGCGCATCAATTTGCAGTCGCGTCACGCTGAAATATCCTGTGACTGCCTTCATAAGCCGCACGTGGAAGCACAGTCAAGTCAACCTTACAAGATAGCAGAAGATGAATTGCAGGGAAACATACCAACTGTTAGTACCATCCGAAATAATACTGCCAACCCACTCTACATTTTCTTCCTCTGTTGTCCCTTCGATGTACCATGCTATGATAGCAGAAGCAGCAGGTAAGTATAACCCTCCCAATCCGCCTGGCGTGCCTATATTCCCAGCTACGGGTACTGACACATCTAATCAAGAAGAAAAACACAAAGAGGCCTGTTGTCGAGCTGATGGCAACGGGTGTTGGCTGAGCGGTACGAACTGGATGTATGCTAACCGTTCGTACGTGGGCGTTGGTGTGGG
The DNA here is from genome assembly GCF_016647635.1 of Suillus subaureus. Classification (NCBI taxonomy): domain Eukaryota; kingdom Fungi; phylum Basidiomycota; class Agaricomycetes; order Boletales; family Suillaceae; genus Suillus; species Suillus subaureus. Next base: position 50,154 of record NW_024538658.1, read on the forward strand.
CCGCTCGTGATAAAATCCTGCGGGTGGATGCTGAGAGGGTGATGTAGTGAGAGCTTGTACCCTCCCGTGGGTGCGGAGGCTTATGTGGACTGTTGGTGCCGTGGGTAGACTTGGTCGTTAGAGGAGCTGAGGTACAATTTGTTTGTGCATCAAGAGGCTGGAGGTAATGCGAGGGACTTGGGATAGGAGGGTCTGTTGAATATCACAACAGTGAGATGACTGAGACAAACATCAAACTGGACCTTTCCAGTAAAACGGAGCCAGTGATACTAATGTAGACGCCTGTTCTGGTCAATGAAGTATTCTGAGAATGCCAGATCGACTTACTGAATCCGATGATATGGAGACAGGGAACGACAGATCGGAGTTGCACAGTCTCATAATGAAGACTGTTCAAGAAATTCGAGGTAATGGCAAATTGCCTCCAGAAACGGATCGGCACCGCGGTCTCCCGTCTCATTCCTCCCCGCCATTATCACCGTCACGAACTTTCCGACCATCAAATGACGAGGATAGAGGGTCGAACCATAGAAGTCAAGCACATCCATGAATATGCGTACCGGTCACACGCCCTTAATGGTGCATGGCTAAGCACTTTATGATGATCCTAGACCTCCCGAATAAGCCAGCTATCTTCGTCGATCCATGTTTCTGGCAAATATCCAGGAAATAAGCAAAGATAGGCTCGAGAAGTGTAACCGGAAAAGGGTAAGGACAACTGCAAAGGCGCTCAATCTCACCCTACTCCGTAGAAAATGTGGGTGGCATTCTACCAGAAGACGGAGTGTTTGTAACATTCTTGAAGTACGCGTGATGTTGATTCGCAGTCGGAATGTTTGACGCTAGTAGGACTAAACCAAATAAGATAGTGATCAGAATGGAGGAGACAGGGGCTATATTGACGGACGATTCAATGTTGGTAAGTCGCGGTAAGACAAAAATATGCAGGTGCTCATTGTTGGTGAAGATAGAGAAAGCATTGAGTAAAATAGTCGCGAGTAACAACCATCGCAAGTTGTGGAGGACAAGATTATTGATGTTTCGCCGCAAACCAGGGAAGCATTCCAGAATACCATACTGCCGTCATCTAGATCATCAAAAGTGTGTGCATCACTTAGAATCCAAGAGGGAGCTCGTCATCAAACGCACCGAAAATGCCAACGCAGGGTGCAACCAATAACTCATAATTCGCCTGGCCCCAATTGCTCCTACATACGTTTCTCACATCCTAAATGTCGGTGTCGGCCTTTGCCGGACATTATATCAACAGAGTACGCATTCTCACCCACTAACGAAAGAACTAGCATAGAAAGCTGGGAGTACGCCTCAAATAGTGCTATGTCTTCAAAGGGTAGTGAGCGTTTTGTTTAGAAAAAGGTGCATGCCCTTACCTCATCCTTGATCAATCTTCTGAGTGTATCGATGATCTCAATGATTGCAATCGACCAAGAAAATATGGCTAGGGCCATTGCTGAAGACCAAGCAGTTGAGGTTGACTTCGATGTGTTCGATATTAGGAGGGGCGGCTGGTGGTGAGAAGATACTAGAAATGACAACTATATTAGCTATTACTGGTAACGGATATACTCACCTCACAGAAAACCTTACACTATAATATGAATATTTCTAACCCTCGAACACCTGGGACGGTTGGGTCGATGATTTATCGAGCTTGAAATGAACTGGCACCTTGACCATCAGGTTTGCCAGCTCAATTTTCATTTCATATCAGCATCAATGTGCCAGGTCACGGTGGATAACTCACTCTCCATAGGTTGACAGTGTCGGCGTCAATATCCTTCTATTCAACAATCCATAAAGGGCCCCGCCTTCTTGGTCATGATAGGGTTCTTCCGAGTCGAAGCGCCGTCAGTCTTTATGTGGATAGGAAATGCACGCCGATTGTCATTCCCCTCGAAAAAAATAATTGAGGTCGAGTATGTCGAGAATGAATTTCAGTTCACAGCTGAGGGTACGGGACAAGCGCTCAACAAACTTGAAGTTGGATGATGTAATACCACGTGACTAATCCGAAAACCTCCAACTTGCTTTCCAGAATGATCTGCTCGTCTTTTGATTCGTCGTCCAGTTGCTGCAGTTCATGCTCACAACCAATTGCAACTCACAGCAATACATTTGATTAAGCTTAACATTATTGTACATTTGGCGTCACGGTTCTTCAAAGTACGTGTCTATTTATGTGTCTACTACGTCGTGGTTGCCTTTCCAGTATCTGCTATAGCGGCTCATCCTCGGACGGACCATCCGGCAATGTTCGAAATGCCGCAAAGCGCTGAACGCAGAGCGTGTCATGCCACGTTCTGTCCCTTGGCCCTTGACGCATATATAAGGGGACAAGTTCCGATTCTTGTGAAAGTTACATTGCCCGACCAGCACGGGAGACGTGCCCCGGACCCAGGACCACGTACAGTCTCACATGGGACTACACCACAGGTCCTTACAAGGTTCAATGTCCGAGCAAAGAATATATTACCCGCCGCCCGCACCAGCACAGCACAACATGGTACAACCTTCGGCTCCTAACTCCGTCACTATTCCTTTTGTTAAACCTTCTCATGATCATAATATCGGTGTAACCATGGCGTAACTACAACGGACACAGCATACTACCTTTCATCCCGCCATTCACACCTTCGTTGGAGTCTTGTTTCGACAACCTTCAAACGGTCAAGATTTGATTATGTACTTACATATTATAGGCTGAACTCAAATTGCGCCATGCTGAGGCGTGTTCCATTGTCAGTATTTGGGTCCGAGCGTTGGCGTGCTGCTGCTGGCCTTTTTACTATTTGGGCGTGTGGGGGGGTTACTTGCATCCCCTCACCGGTGACCCGTGCTAAAATCCGTCGGCAACGCAGCTGCCCGCCATAACGTACGATGTCCCTCATTTGCGGACACAGGGTCCAATCACGTACGCACAAATTCTCGTTTGCTCATGCCCCTGATTACGGCTCATGACTTACGACCAATAGACGTGTCCGTATGAGGAACTACGAATCATGTGAATGATCCCTTCACGTGTTTTTCGTACTTATGATTCTTCATCTGCAAGTGGCTCACTCGCACGAACAGTCAATCGTACGCGAGTAACGTCTTTCGAATGGACAGATCACACGCACGCTAAGGGCTGTTATCCTTGACAGATTTACTGATGGGTCTTTTCATTATGATATTCGTCTAACATCCGAGTCATAGCGGAGGTACGCAGGCGTGCATATTACATTTAACAGCTGGCGTTTATGCGCACTTGTTCAACTTCAACGTTACCGCAATGGCTCTAACTCTAATCCCTGATTCTTCTGGTGAGAATAGCTACTGTTTACAAAACACCGTTCTTCGAATGATTTGTGCTGTACATGCGGAGTCCTTGACTGACTGACTTCTTGGGTTCTTCGTATCCGGACATGAGGTTATGAGCGTTGACTCGCGTGTGATGAATGGCGTTCCAAGACGCATGAAGGTGAAATTCTAGGCGTTGAACCACGCGCTGGTGATTCTTCGAGCTCCAAGGGCTTAGCTCGAGGTAGGATCTTGAACCCATATCCGAGACCATGAAGTAGCTAAGCACCGTCAACGACGGGTGGAACAATTGCGTACCCGAAAATGAGCGTCTATGTTAATGAACGACACAGATAGTCTGTCTCCTTGTGCCCCATATATACACAGTGGTGAGGCATTCACTAGTCTAGCATATGCGTTCTTTATCCGCGTCTGCAGGTACAGTGGCGCGACGATTTAACCAAGTATAGACGACGTTGTTGATGCTCTTGGTTCTAGACCTTGGAAGCACCAGCGGCGAACACTCATTCATGATCTACGAGAAAAAGATACAACAACGTCTACTTATATTCATGGTGTCCCCCTATTTAATGACCGCTGAGATGAACATAAGGTATGTACGTTAATGAAGCGTGTAAATTCCGCAGTACATCGATCCCGATCGAGGCTTTATGAGAGATCGATGTAACTCACTTTGTAGTTGTGGAGTACTTGATCGTAATGCTTGCGTTGGGGAAGCCTAGCTCGTTGGGACTAGACTGGACCTTGATAGTCGTAAGCTCGTGATAGTGGAGTTTAATGACAAGTCGGCCCGGGCGTACAGTGGTGGTGACATCGAATACATAATTGGGCGGGCAGTAATGGTGAGCGCGTTATACTGTTCACTTTGGTGTCGGCATTAGATTCAAGTTTCAATTCCCTTTCGGTTCGAGATGAAAAGGAATTGAGACTTGAATCTACATGTTTTATTATATTTCATACGAAAAAAAATATGGGATATGCCAGGTGAATAATATGAGAGGGAGAGCAAACAAGTTTCGAGTTAAGTGATTAAAGCCTGTAATTAAGCGACTTGGCGTTAACTCGTAAGACTACCTGAACGTACGTCTTTGGAACAACGATAAGCAAACTCAAAAGAATGGCAACTTACCAGCGGCCGAGCGAAGAGCCTATGCCGTATATTGATGGTACATGAACTCAGCTGGTCGTACTACTCCACATATGTACGTGTCAGTCGATGACTGATTTGGTAGTGAGGTTCCCAAGTGACGATTCTTGCGTAGGAGGAGTTACGAATGGTGGAGCTTGAAGGGTCGCATGGTTCAGGTCCCGTGGCGAGTGATGGACGTTATGTAGGATCGGAGTCCCATATGAGATATTGGGATGCCCTGACAGTGGCAGTACTGTTTATGAAAGGAGGATGGGCGTTCCCCCACAGGTATTGTGATCGCGGTTCATAAAAACAGGAGGGCCGAGATCGTCGTACGTATGAGGGGAAAGTGCACTGGCATTGGTGCGGTGGAAATGGTTGAACATTCCAGAGACTGCTTGTTCCGTCCGAAAAATATCAGAGTGGCGATGAAGATAGACAATTGCTCACGAGTGGCGGAAGACAAACGTGTGAGAGCGGAAGGGTACGACGTAGCTTCCCCTCTGTCGTTCGATCTCCATACTTGGAGGGTGGGATGACTTCTAGCGAAAAGTGCAAATGCAGAAACTACGTGAGAAGGTCACGGGGCGAGAATAAAATGCTAGTGGGACGACGGTGATCAGTGACAGAGTACTGAACAACCATCATATAGATGGACTCGGTACATCATGGATGAAATTGACGGCCGAAAGAAGAACGGAGGATGAATGAGTGAGTGTGGACGCGGGTAAAATCGGCCGGCGGCAAAGAGTGGGAGTGGAGAAGAGAAGGACCGGGCGCTGTGCGGCACGGTGGGGCTCATGTGTGAAGGTGATTTTTTGGGGACATTGAGCGAAATGACCGCGGGATGGCCTCGAGGCAAAACGACTTGTGTCCTTTTTAGGTCGGTTTGGTTGAACGACAGGGGTATTACCTAAAATGAAACGTATACCTGATGCTGTGCAGTATTCGTTTAATTAAGGATCAAGTCGTCCGGGGACCGGGATTGCAGGGTATAGGGCGTTGAGATTGGGTTTGTTGTGGAGGAGGAGATGAAATACATCGTGAAAAAACATGAGGCAGGTATGCTAAAACTAGGTATCCATTTTGACTTGAAAGAAGACGAAGTCTGCTCGTCGAAATTTAACGCGGTGTGAGATGGTCGGGGTAAAGGCGGTCGTATGCAATTACAATGTTTCGAACAGTTTATAATGCAAATTTGCGTTCACTTGGGACACGTTGTTGAGGCACGGATACCCGGTACGATCGCAGGGGGGTCAAAAAAAAATAACAACAATCATAAATTTTTTACGAAATGAAATATTTGATGGGCCTCGTGCTACTAAGTAAGCGAAACGATCTCGTAAGCAAAGCGGCCCATCAGACTTTTACGCCTGGGTTCCCCGTTCCAATCAAAGTCTTCTTATACTCTGATCAAGCACACTCAAACTTAACGTTTACTTGCCTCGTTGTTCCTCTGGACCTTCATCAGTCCATGCCGTCCATAGTCAACCTCAAGTTCAAGGTCATCACCCTCTTATTCATTTTTTGTTTCCTCAAAGCGCTAACATTAACTTCATTCCTGTGTATAGGGTAACAAGTCTTTTGTTGCTTTTAGCAACTTGAGCGACACCGAGTCACTCACAAAAACTTGGAAGGTACTTATCTTCACCGTATCTAATCTCATTAATCTTGACACTAACCCCTTTCATAGGTAGCACCAAAGTGGCATCATATCTCGAGCAGGGCCAACGCCTCGAGAATCTTTCTTGGCGACTTTGGCACTTGCAGAACTTAATGGTCGACACCGACAATGCAAAGTCCAAACGCGAATTCAAGAAGTTGTCAAAGAACATGGGTGACAAACTCGACAAGGAGAAGGGCCGGTATGTTTCCTTTCACTCCCCCGCAGCATTTTACACTCATCACTTTTCGTAGCGCTATTGAATCTCTCGAGGCACCTGACTTCAAACGAAACGCTTCAACTGACCTCATCGTCAACGAGCTGTCGAACGCGAACGTTCCCGAGAGGCTTCCCAAAACGCCCGGCCCGGTACTATTAAGCGAATGCAGTTTACATTCAGTATCGACGCTCCTCCCGGTTCGTTCCCCGCGACCTCTTCTTCATCCTATACCTTCTCTGGTGAAGGCTCCACCCCCACCAAGCCAGACCTCAGGCCTAGCGCCGAGTTCAGAGAGGGTCGCAGGCGCAGGAGAGGTGACGGAACCTCTGGCACTAACCACACTTCTTCCGACCCCGCATCCAACAGAATGGTGTTTCTTCCTCTGCGCACGCACGACTCATCTTACGAAAAATTCGTGGCCTCGTACGAAAAACTTCATTTCCCTCCTATTTTTAGCACTTCGTTCGGCCCAACTGCTCTCCTCTACTCCACCCCTACCCTATCTAACCCTATGAGCTATGGCGAAGGCGTCAGTGGCGGCTGCGCAACCGGCTTTAGC